>NC_141694.1:1387221526-1387441458 GCF_964263255.1 Lissotriton vulgaris | reverse complement strand
ACCTTATAAGTGTTTAGCCATGCAACAGTTTATGTTGTTGCACCAAGGATATTGTGCTGCATAACTAAATACTTATAAGGTCCCAAAAGCGAGACCTATTGGCTACGCCAATGCTTGTTCTATGTTGCAGGGCATTGCCATTTTAGTCCTTCTGTGTTCTTGGTAGTTGGCAAGTTGTTGTCCTACGCCTACATCTTGCCCACCTACCTGGGGTACTGGTTTGGAAATTGTGCTAACTCCCTACCTCTACCTGCCAAGGCCGAGCAATGCCTTGCACAGTGACCAATGCATAAATCTTGAGAGGTGCCATAGATTGCCTTGGTGTGCCTCTGCACAGCTGAAAGGTTCAAGCACCATGCACTTGATGTGTCTAAATGAATCTGCCTGACTTGGGGTGCAAAGGACCTGACGTCATGCTGGCAGAACCCTGATGTGGGTGCTCACCAAGGTCTAATATCTTGCTCCTGCTTCAGAGTCCTGTCAACAGAGCGGATGTGGCCTAACGGGCAGACATGCTCACTTTGGAATTGGGGTGCAAGGTCTGGCCTCAGCTCAGCTGCCTGTCATTGTTCAATTCTTCCTCAACCTGAGGCAGATGGTGTCAGATTGTGAAGAAGCGCATATGCCAATAGTTGGGTACAAGGGCTTTCTGTCGGGTAATGTGAAAGTGTCTGTCAGATTTCACCTAGGAGGTTTACTAGCCCACATGGACAAAAACACCTCTCTCTCGTCTCTTTTTGGAAGGCCTTAAAAATGTTGATTCGATAAAAAAAATTGTGTTTTAAGTGCCCTTAACAATCCGCTGTGCTCTCTCTTTCCACTGCCCCTTAAGCCCCCTCATGTCCTGCTTCTCATATAATGTGATTTAACAAGCTATCCCAGTGTGACTGCTGGGAAATCTGAAGCTAACCCCCTCCACCTCCCTCCCCCCAATATTATTGACCAAGCTACACCCCTAGTGGGCTGACAAATATGTGAATAGTCCTTGGAGGAACCAATGGCTGAGGGAGCTGGCTTTTTGCTGCTCTCTCTATGTAGATAGTTTAAGGTCTTGTTTGTCAGTTAACGCGGCATGTAGACATACCCCAAAAGTGCTTTACTACCTTCGGCTACCAGGAGGCTGCCCTCTAAAATTGAAATACTTGCTGAGTGGCAAAAGCAACCCAGGCATAGCTTGCTTAATTTTTGCTCCGTTCTGGCAGCGTCAATAATGGGTCAAATCATGCAACTATATACTATGACATTAGTGCATAGAGATGTGCATTAGTTGAGCATGAATGTGACCAAAGTTAATTATATTGACAAGACTGAGACGTTTGGCCTCAAAGGATTGAGTAAAACTACCGAGCCCAGGCATCCTATGTCCATATAGCAAAAGTTGACAGTGCGTGAAGCAACAAAGCCTGCAGCTCTTGCGTCTGCACGTGATCTCATCAAGAGGCACGAGAGCTTTTCTGAAATGTTTATCATGGTTCGCAGCTGTTCAATTGTAAGTGCTGACAACAGCCCCTCATGACTCCCTGTAATGTAAACACTGCTGAGAGCACGCGCTCAGTACGTCTATCTTTTGAAACACGTTTTGCGGAAATGCTTCTAAAATCATTTCTCCTTGGATAAACTATTAAATCATGTAGGTTAAGGTAAGCGCTGTTTATTTTCGGAATTCTTACTGAAAGAAGGGGATGTGCTGGCCCGGTTTGTCTTCTGCTTAGTGGACTTATGCGTTCACTATAGGGGCCTGTGTTTGACCTCATGGTCACAGTTTCAAATTCCTGCGGGTCCACTCAGCCTTTCGTCCATCTGAAGTTGGGTACCGTTTAGTAACAATAAACATCTGTTATTCAGCGCTAAGGTGCCCCTCGAGCGACCGTGCGCCAAATATAAATCTTATATCTATTGACACTAAAATCAAACTAAAATTTGAAACCGGACTCTTTTGGGGGGCTCATGCCAGATGCATTTGTGCTCGTGCCGGATTAATTTGTTACTGAAAATGGCTTTTTAATTTTGTGCGTGGTGTATTTTAAGTGCGCTTTCTTTTCTGTCGATAGGCTATTTAAAGATGCACAGCACCGTGTTTGTTTCCACGAGACCTGGAAAAATTACGTTTAAATAGTGCGTTACCTGAAATTTCTTACAGCCAATTGTGATTTTGAAAGCTTTAAAATCGAGAAGGGGTTCTTAGGCGAGGAAACAAAAAGTAAAGTTTTATATTAAGTTTTATTTTAGAAAATGTAAATCTAAATTGAAAAAGACTTTACTGGCATTCCTAAAGGTGGCCTAAACATTAGGCAGAGAAATATGCATAGAGAGCAAGAGAGTGCAAGATAATGTGTATATGGACAAAGAGGGACAAGAGAAAAAGTGTGCAAGTGTTTGAGAGAGGGCGGGAAATAGACAGAGAGATAGAGCAAGAAAGAGATGGAAGCAGAAAGAGGTGGTGAGAGAGATGATGAGAACGAGATAGACATTGGGTGAGATGGTATGACAGAGAGAAGGCGTAAAGAGGAGATAGAGACAGGAAAAGATAGAGAGAATGAGAAAGAGAAAGCCAGAGAGAACAAGTGGGAAATAGAGAAGCAGTGAGAGAGTGAAATAGTGAGAGTGGGAAAGAGACAGAAGCACAGAGAGAGGGAGTGAGGGACAGAAATAGAAAGATCAAGAGACAAAAAAGAAATAGTGAAATAGAGAGAGGTGGATAAAAAGCACTAGTAGCACTGAAAGAGCGAGAGGGCAGACAGACAAAAGCTTAGATAAAAAGCTAGATGCACCAGTTCTGATGAGGTTGTTTGGGTTGGCTTGAGAAAGCATCTTGGGCATCACTTCCAAGGGTCCAGGACTGGTGTGGCATCACTTGGTAGGGCAGACTCACAGTTTTGCAGAGGACAGGTGTAGATATAGGTACAGTAGCGGCTCCTGGAGGGAGTGTTGCAGGACGGTGAGGTGGGGCGGGGGAGGGGCTGGGTACCGGGTAGTAAACTTCAGCATATGGCCGAACAGAGGTAAGTACATAAATAAATAAAACAAAGTACAATTGGCATGCTGCATTTCCATTTGGCGTTGCAGCATGCCAATTGTAATTTGTTTTATTTATTTATTTATATACTTACCTCTGTTCGGCTGTATGCCAGAGTTTACTACCCCCACTCTGCCCCTCCCCCGCTCTGCCCCACCACCCCACAGCACTCAATCCTGGAGCCGCTACTGTGTAGGTAGTTGGAAATCTTTTGAATCCCTGAGGCTTCAATCAAGAGGCATTCTAGCAATCCCTTGGAGTCACTGTGGGTTCAAATGATGCAGGTCCAGTCCTTCTCACAGCAGTTCTTCCTCCTGGTAGAGTGGTCACAGGTCTAGACGTGTACAAAGGTTATGGTGTCAGGGGTCCAGTACTTATACCCAGTTGTGCTTTTGAAGTGGTGAAGAATTTTAAGAAGGATTTGAAGTGCACAGAGGTCCACCCTTTCTGACCTGGCTACAGGCTCACCACAAGGGGGTATGGGGCCCTGTTGTGGACAGAACCTATCCTATTCAGGTGTAATTGTGCTGTTGTTCCCTCCCTCCCATCTCCCTAGATGGCCCATCAGGACAAACCAAAGCTCCCTTTGTGTGTGGCTGTCTAGAGGGAATACATAAAGCCCAGCTGTCACCCAACTCATATTGAAAAGAGACAAGCAGCAGGCATCAAATGGCCAAAGCAAGCAAATGCCAACTTATTAAAAGTGGCAGTTTCAGAACCGCAATTTACAATCATACATTGTGATTTTAAATTGTTAGTCCAGGGACACAAATCTTCGCGATTGGAAATTACACTTAAAAGATGTAATAAAGTAACCCCAATAATATCCTATTGGGAGAGATAGGCCTTGCAATAGTGAAAAACTACTTGGGAGTTTTTCACTACCAAGACTAAAAGTACATGTCCTGCATTTTAAATGTATTGTACCCTGCCCTGTGGCTTATACAAGTCCTACTTTAGGGGTATCGTGTATGTATAAAAAGGGATGGTTTAGGACTGGTAAGAGGTTTAACTTGGCAGGTCGAATTGGCAGTGTGAACTGCACACACAAGCCCTGCAATGGCAGGTCTGAGCCATTGTTAGCAGAGTACTTTAGTGAGTGGCACAATGAGTGCTGTAGGCCCACTAGTAACATTTAATTTACAGTCCCTGGGCACATGTAGTGCACTTTACTAGGGATTATAAGTAAATTAAACATGTCAATTAGGTATGAGCCAATGTTACCATGTTTAGAGGAGAGAGCATATGCATTTTAGAACTGGTTAGCAGTGCTAAAGTGCTCAGAGTTCTAAGGCCAGCAAAAACAGTCAGCAAAAAGTAGGAGGAAGAAGGCAAAAAGCTTTGGGGTGACTCTCTTGAGAGAGGGATTTTTTTAGCATGATCCTCCTCCACCCTAAAGCCAGGTGAGACTCATTAATACCTTGTAGGACCGCCCTGCTTAGGCAATAGAACGTTGGCAGTGGCCCTCTACTACAGAGGCACTTGTCAGTTCTTCACCTTTCTGAATCCAGTTTCACTCCTCTGTCTATACTCTCCTGAGCCACTGAAATGACCTATGGGGTACCCTTCTCCTCATCTGTAGACCCCATCTGTGATGCACCTAACCGTATTTTGCTCTCAGATGCATCCCAGTAGGTAGACAGTAACATCATGGTCAACAAAGTGATGTAGCCCCTTCCACCCTTTGATCAGGCTTCTGTCCCCACTCCAAGGAAAACTCTGCTCATAAGGACAGTAGTTACCAGAGGCCCTGACAGCTGTCAGTGCCAGGTGGAGGCCCTAAGCTGTGATATTGGGTAGGCCTCTCTTCCAGCCTTGGGGCTTGGCAAGGAGTTCCCTAAGGGATCTCGAGGTTTCTCTGACCTCTGATATGTCTCAGAGTTGGGAGCAGTAGCCCCAAAGGTTTTGCACACCTACTTCCACCCTACATCCCACCAGTTTATGACATTGGTACTCCAACCTACGGTCTATACCATGAGTCTGAACAGGTGACAGAGGTGACAGGGTCACCCAGCCCCTCAATCTGGGCTCCAGTATCCTCCGCTTGGGAGTGGTACCCTCAGAAAACTGAACCATCAGGGAACATTGGCAGCCGAACCTTCCAGTTCTCCTGACACCGGTGGCAACTCATTCCCCAGAATGCAGTGTATGGGTATCTTGGGACTAACTTTGACCCTCCTCTGGGTTACTTCCCACTCCATTTCAGAGGTACCAGGGCCATAGGACAGACATCCTACCCATGGGCCTGAGTAACCTCACATACCTGGCCGGTGTACTGCTCTGGCGTAACTAGCTTTTCCACAGCCATGGTCTGGCTAGCCCCATTATCCCTCAGAGCAGTGACTGTGACCTTATTCGTAAGTGATGACTCCCATCCTCAGGGATCATAAGTTCACCCTCTGAGTCTATCTCCCATCTAAGGGAGATCATGGCATGGTCTATGACGACCTGCCTCTAGGGACAACTTACCCCTAAGGCCACATTGGCCACCTCTGTGGAGGTCCCAAGAGTAGGTGTTTTCTTTGGACAGAGTCCCCCTGCTTGTGTCTAACTAGAAGCACTCAAAGCAGCTAAGTTTGGAATGGGACGACCTGGGCCCCAGTTTCTTAGATGGTGTGGGAACCCTTTCCTCTCCCCTTACTCTGGGACTTGTCTGAGTCATTTTTAACCTCACCCTCACTCTGCTGGGGGGAACCTGAACGACCCTTTTTGGGGTCACTCCCAGGTATTTTCTCGGACACTCTAGTGTTAACCCAGAGGTTCGCCGCCTCAGCAGGTTTCCTGGGATTAGTCTGCTTACTGTCAAATAGGTGCTGGCGCAACTCAGGAAAACAGATACTGAGCATGTGCTCTCTCATGATCAATAACCTTGCTGCCCCTCACCCAACCGTTCAGTGCCTTACTGGAGTATTCAACAAAATCTACCAAGGATTGGTTGGGGATCTTCTGTCTGTCCCTGAATCTTTGGCAATACTTTTTGGGAGTCAGCCCAAATTTGTCAATCAAAATGGTCTTCATGGGGGCATACTTTGTTTGGCCCCCAACCTCTAATGTTAGAAGTGTGCCTCCCAAGTATTGGTATGTGTTTCCACAGACCTAACCCCCCACAGTGCTCTTCAGGAACCCTGTGTACCTTCAATGCAACCTCTTAAGCAGAAAAAAACTTATCAATGTCACCCCCCACCACATAACTGGGCACCAAATCCTTGGGTATACGCACCCTTTTGCCTCCATAAGGTACTGCATGTAATCTGACACCATCACTGCTGGAATCAGACTGCCTGGGCTTGATGTCCAGCTCTTTTAGACTCAGTTCATGAGCCAGAAGTAGTTTCTTCTCTGCTAAGACTCTTTCTGCCGCAGCCCTCTTTGCCTCCAAGACTCAGTCAGCCTCAGCTCTTTTGGCCATGTACAGCTTGAATTCTCTATCCTCGCTCCTCTCCCTTAGCCCCTCCATGGAAGGGCCACGGGAGGAGACACTGTTACCTGCTCTCAGAGGGAGCTCAAATTCTGAGGAACCATCATCTGCTGCAGTTGGTGGTTCCTCAGAAGAGCCATCCTCAGGCTTCCCCATTCCATCAATCTCCTTGGAGCGGTCTTGCACAGGCCCTCAGCGCCTTATGAAATTCCACCTTCTTGGTGGCACTCTTGGAAGGAACGCATCTCCTTGCAAAAGTCTTTAAGCTTGGCCACTGTTTATGTTTCCAGGTTGGCCAACTCAACTTCTATGGCTCCAGTTGTGGAACCCACAGCCAGAGACATGATGTAGAGGAACAATTCAAAAATGCAAAACAGGGAGAAACTGGAAACATTTGAAATGGTCTTGGCTGGGGATGGGTAGCGTACACCTAGCTACTGTATGGCACTGCACAAACACAAGTCCTATCCACACCGCTGATCACCAGTGTTAGAAATTGGGTTTCTGGTTGGCAGAGGTAGGTACCCTGTTCAAGCATGAATGACAATCCTAGTAAGGGTAAGTCATAACACACCCTACGTTTTCCTGTGATCACCCTCTGGTAGCTTGGCATAGAGCAATCAGGCTTAACTTAACAGGCAATGTGTAAAGTATATGGGCAACTCTTCAAACAGTAGGACAGTGAAAACACCACAAAAAGACTATACACCATGTTAGAAAAATAGAGATTACTTTTATAAATTAATCAAGAACTAAACAAGAAAAATCCCAAAAGCAGAGGTCCAGATGTAAATTTTCAAAGAATAAACTGTAGACTAACGCTTAGAAGCAATAAGCGCTTAAATGGTCAGGCTGAACCGTTGCAAAGTTAAAAGTTCAAGCCGACCTCAATGGAGCGTGGTACGGATACAGGGACTCCCCTAGGCCCGCTGAACAATAGTACCTCGATCTGGGATTGCATTGGCATCAAAGATGATGTGAGGTGCAGCCAAAGTGATACATCATTGTCAAGCCACGTAGTCGGCAAGATGATTTGAGATTCTCCTCACAATAGCGGTTATGCGTCAGCTCCGACTGCAATGCGCTAGTTCTGAAGGCAGTTCGGCTATTGCTCCTGCAGCAGGCAATGAATTGATTCCACAGGTGATGCGCCGGTCCCAAGTGTGATGTGCGGCCTCTGTTCCACGCTTCGACAAGGATGCACTGCTTTCAACCCACGCAAAGGCGAAAATGTGTTGGTCCCAATGAGGATGTATGGGTTGGCTTGAGAAACCACCTTAGCCCCCATTTCCATGGGGCAGAACTGGGGTGGCACCACTTGGTTGGGCAGACTCACTGCTTGAAGAGTCCAGATGCAGATTTAGTTAGTTGGAAGTCTTTTGTATGCCTGAGACTTCAATTAGGAGGCAAGCCAACAAGCCCTTGAAGTCACTCTGGGGTCAAGTGATGGAGATCCATGTCCTTCTCACCCAGGCAGGACAACAACAGGCAGTAGTGCCAATCAGAAAGGCAAGAGCACAGCAAAGCAAGAGTTGAGCAAAGCAGCAATTCAGCAGAATGGCAGTCCTTCCAGCAACACAACAGTTATTCTTCTTGGCAGAATAGTCACAGGTTCATAAGTGCACTAAATTCATGGTGTCAAGGGTCCAGTACTTATACCCAGGTGTGCCTTTTAGGGAGGGGGATATTTTTAAGAAGGCTTTGAAGTGCAGAGATTCTCTCATTCTGCCCTACCGCCAGATTCACTACAGGGGGGTATGAGGCCCTTTGTGTGTGGATAGGATACAGCATAGTCAGGTGCAAGTGTGAGGCAGTGCCCAGCTCCTCCCTCCTATCTCCCAGGATGGCCCATGAAGACACAAAAACTCTCCCTTTGAGTGTGGCTGTCTAGAGGGAATACACAAAGCCCATCTGTCACCCCACCCAGACTGAACAAAGACAGGCAGCAGGCACCAAATGTCTAAAGTAAGAAAATACCAACTTTATTAAAATCACATTTTCAGGACTGCATTTGAATATCTAGAAACACTGAGAAGTCTATCTCTTCACAATTGGGAATTACACTTATAAGATGTAATAAGGTAATCCCAATGTTATCCTATTGGGAAAGCTAGGCCTTGCAGTAAAGAAAAACAACTTTGGGAGTTTTTCACTACCAAGACATGTAAAACTTAAAAGTATATGTCTGGCCTTTTAAATACATTGTCCCCTGCCCTGTGGGTTATACAAAGGCTTCTATAGGGGTAATGTATATCTATAAACAGAAAGAAAAGGTTTAGGATTGGCAAAAGGTTTACCTTGTGAGGTCGAATTGGCAGTGTAAACTGCACACGCAGGCTCTTCAGTGGCCGGCCTGAGCCATGGATAGAGGGCTACTTAAGTGGGTGGCACACTAAATTCTGCAGGCCCACTAGTAGCATTTAATTTGCAGTCCCTGGGCACATGTAGCACACTTTATTAGGTTATACAAAAATTTCCAAGGCAACACAATACCTACAAATTACTAGGTTAACTAACGAACAAAGGATATGTTTAAGCCCCAATGCACTGACCACAACCAGACGTTTGATAAAAAAAATATATATATATTTATTTAAGTTGACAACAAGTATATCATCTAAAGAATTTGTGTTAAATTAAACATTAAAAAAAGGGGTTGAACAAACCCTTTGGTGAGACACATAGGCAAACAATATCACGAGTATAATATTAAAAGACAATAAAAATGTAAACAATTACATAGAAAGAATACAGTGCAAATTTATGTTTGTTAAGCAATGTTCCTATGATTAAAAACACTAATTTTCACATCTATAAAGTCCGTTTAATGTCGTCATCAGTCTCTACGCGCGTTTCGGCGGATAACCGCCTTCTTCAGGAGAAAAGCTTGTAGTTCTAGAAGATAAAAAACAGTAGCTATTGCACATTTATTGGGACAACAGTGCATCGAGGCTCATCTACTTGATGCAAGATATAGCTAGGTACACATATTGCTCTCCTGTTTTATTATAAGAATCTAAAAACCAAGAGAACAAATGAATTATACCCGTGCTTAGAAACACCTGTAAAGCCTGTGATATGGCCATCACAGGAAAGAACCTAAACTATCAAGGATTCAACATATGTCCTCGTAAATTTTCTAACTGTAAGTCCAAAAATGTTATTTACCTTTTAATTTTTCCCTGCAATTTGGGATATGTAGGAGAGACTGCAAGAGCTTTTAGCACTCGGTTTACTGAACATCGGTCCGCAATAAACACTTCCAAAATCAATGCTCCTCTGGTTAGACATTGCATTGATTTTAAACATAAACCCAATGATTTCAAATGATATATTATAGAAAATCTTGAGAGTAATCTTAACACCAACACAGAAGACTATAGGAAAAAACGTGAAGTCTTCTGGATTTTCACATTGTCATCACACACCCAAGGGCTCAACAGTGAGATACCATGGGAAAATGCGATCAAGTACAACATTAAATAATCATCAACTTCACTGTATTCCCATTCGATCGAGTGTTGGTCCTCGTCTGTCTTAATATATACAGATTAGGTTGGCCCAAATAAGTTTATGATATATTGGTTCCCTATATGCTAAAACACATTATGTGTATTCATTTGTTAATATATACGCCCTTATTCTATTCTTTGTATATTTCTTTTATAAGCTTAGTTAGTCACATTATTTATTATTTGTGAATCTATTCCTTTGGTATATCTTGGTTTCCTATGTATAATCATAGCATGCAGACATATGACCATGCTCATTACTTTCCTTGCATCCTTACTCTTCAGTTAATATCGTTCATAAAAATAGTATTGGGCTTCACATAAACGTAGGCTCATGTGCCTCCTATTAATTGGCTAATCGTCCTTTTCAATATTGTGTTTTGAAGGTTTTTATCAACTTGATAATATTACTTACAATGCACACTATATTGATATACATAGAGGCAAGCATTGATTGTGTTGCTTTAGCAAGTAATGACATATTTACATTTGGCAATGTATAAATCGGGAAAAACAAAATTAAAATAATACAATATAAATATCCTTTTTCTTCTCGGGTCTTGTAGGTTTTTTCTCGGGTCTCGTAGGTCATCTTTATATAGGCTTTATTAATTCATGGGGAGCCGGTAATTTAGTCCTGAGTTCTATCCATATATCATCTCATCAACCTTTAGTTCACGTTATACAGTCTTTCTTTTATTTCTAAGAGGGTATGAAGATCATCACTTATACAGAAAGAAGTTTACGTTCTAGCATCTGTGATTTCGTAACACGCATCACATGACCCAGGTGACGTCATCACGGCATGACGCGCGGGACGTATGTCCATATATTCTCATAGGTGGCCATGTCCAAGTTTACCACTATAAGAACACGGTGTTCGGTCCTGACTCGTATCAATCGTAAGTACTCGGTCACGCTTTGCTCCTTTTAATTATATTATCCCGTGGTCTTATACAGCAGTTTTGGCGCACGATTTACTTTGCTTGTGCGTAGCTTTACCCTGCCGCAGAGGTTGGTTTGGTTTCTTATCCGTCAGACCCCAACAAACGCGGCACAAATCTCGTTGCTACGCACATGAATGCTCACTATATTGTGTAATTAGAATTTAGTAAGCACCATAATAATCGTTATGTACGGCTTCATATGTCCCTTATCCTTATCGTCTATGTCGACCTGCTATCATCGCCGTTTTTAACCAAGACAGAGACTACATATATCCATGTTACACCTCGCCAGGCTCTTCTATAAAGGTACATATCCATCGATATAGAGAATATAACCTTGGCAGTTAATTCAACAGATGTAGCTAACACTACTCTTGCCTTTCATTCTTGGCTTTCTTTTATATAGGACATTATCTACTCGATATATAACTGTTTGCAGCCAGAAATCATACGTATCTGCATCATATCCTGCTAAGAAATAGAAAGGTATCTGCACCAGACCATTTTCATTTTATATTGAAATAGGATCATTTGGGTGGTTTTTCAGACGTTACTGAGTTCAACTAATTTAGGACACTCTGTACTCGCAATAGCTTACGTGATAATTAGATAAAGAATTGAGACATAACATGTACAGCTACTCAGAGTCTTCGCTAACTTGTTTCGTAATTTGCTGACACCATAACTAAATGAATATTCTCTGAATACTCTATTTTGAAACAGATCTTTTTAATCCATAGTTGAAAGAATCAACGCTATATGGGACATTGTCTGACATATGTCCGAAGCCTACTATCCAAAATTGAAGCACTCTATCCTGCACTCTATCCTGCATTGAGTAGAGTTGTGAATCCATTCGCTTTTTTATCCAGATATGAACTATAGACTAAGTTAGATCAAGAAAATAAAGAAGAACAGGTACTTAATTATCTTGAGTGAATTTATCGCTCACTTTATTCATACAGATTTTAGATACAGGTTATGCTACATTATGCTTTCTTGTTTTAATATCATTAATAGATAACTCGCATATCGAAGAACAAAATTTGACTTTAAGCGAAAGGTATCACCTGAATTCTAGTATTGGTAAGAACTACATGGAATTGTTATGCTTCCTATTGGCAGGGCCCTTCACCATGATCACCACTATTATTTGAAACATCAAACTTATTTGATCGTGGTCTATGTGCACTATTAGCTACCTCTCGGGTACTCTCTATTATTCTTTGTATTATTTCTTATCACAATTATCTGGTTCTCTTTCACATTTTCTCATTTTCTCTTCTCTTCTAAAAGAGGTTGCACCTAATTATGGTATATCACTCGCTTTATTTTCCTTTCTGAGCACGGGTGTTATTCATTTATTCTCTTCGTTTTTAGATTCTTATAAGAAAACAGGAGAGCAATATGTGTACCTAGCTATATCTTGTATCAAGTAGATGAGCCTCAATGCACTGTTGTCCCAATAAATGTGCAATAGCTATTGTTTTTTATCTTCTAGAACTACAAGCTTTTCTCCTGAAGAAGGTGGTTATCCGCCGAAACGCGCGTAGAGACTGATGACGACATTAAACGGACTGTATAGATGTGAAAATTTGTGTTTTTAATCATAGGAACATTGCTTAACAAACATCAATTTGCACTGTATTCTTTCTATGTAATTGTTTACATTTTTATTGTCTTTTAATATTATACTCATGATATTGTTTGCCTATGTGTCTCACCAAAGGGTTTGTTCAACCCCTTTTTTAAATTTTTGTTCAAATCTGTTTTTATTGTGAACACAGCGCCCTGCCTACAACCCCTAGAAGGGGCCGGCCGCGTGGCTTAGGGGTAGTGATAGCAAGAGGTGGTCACGCGCGGGTGTCGCATCGCTGTGCGGGGGAGGCGCGTATGGGAGGAAAAGCTGCAGTGTCACGTTTTCCAAAGGCCCAACGTGGCCCAAACTGCCCCGTAGGGGGGCGAAAGCCAGAGTGGCAAGTAGGAAGGAAGAAAGAGTCGGAGGGAGATTGAGCAGTAGCAAGAGGGAGAGGGGCCGGGGGGGGAAGATGTCAGTCGCCGGAAGGGGGGCAAAAACGCAAGCAGGCGAGCGGTGTGGCAGAGCACAACAGCGCCTGCGCTGGGGGGCGCAGTTAAGGACCTAGTCTGCTCGGGTCAGCAGGGATGAGGGCGTCCTCGAATAACTGCAGAGCACGAAGCCTGGGGGGCATGTGGTGGGCATAGCTGATGGAGCACAGGTGGCGCACGAGGGGTTCCCACACTGCCTTGAAGCGCACGCCCCTCGTTTGTATCCGCGCCGTGAGCAGCTCCATAGTCAGGACCTGCCAGAGGCGCACAAACCAGGAGGCTATCGGCGGTGCCTCAGCCCGCTTCCAATACAGAGCAATGAGTTGCTTGGCAGCGCCTAACATGTGAAGTGTGAGGATCCAATCGCTGCGTGTGAGGGCCCTAAGCGCGGGGGGTCGAATGCCCAGCAGGAGCGTGCAAACCTCCTCAGGTAGGGGGAAACCCAACACCCTCTTAATGTGACTGAGGACCTCCTTCCAGAAAACAGCTAGAGTAGGGCATGACCACCAGATGTGTACAAAGTCGCCAGTCGCAGTGCCACACCTCCAACAAAGCGGCGAGGAAGTAGGGAACATTTTGCTGAGTCTCAGGGGGGTATAGTACCATTGCGTAAGCATCTTGTATGCGTTTTCCCTCTGCGGGATGCTGCGAAAGGTTTTGGGGATGTCAATCCACAGCCGGGCCCACTGAGAAGGCGTGATATCGGCGCCGGCCACTGACTGCCATTGTCTTTGGTAGGGGTGCGCGGGTGGAGCGGTGGGGTGCTGCAGGATGTTATAGATCTGGGAGATAAGTCGTTTCAGCCCCCCAAGGGAGCGCGCCAGTTTCTCGAATGGCGTGTAGGCCCTGGTGGCAGCCCGATACATGTCATCTCCCATAGTCCAATGGCGCAATTGGGCATACTGTAGGCCGGCAGTCGAGGGGAGGCCGAATTCTTCCCTGCAGTCGGGCCATGATTTAGGCGCCCCTCCAAGAAAGAGGTCCCCTATTACTCTGCAGTCCCCTTGTGTCCAACTCTCGAAAGCGCGGGTCCGGGCTGCAGGGGGGAAGTGCGGGTTACCAGCGATGGGGGTGTGTGGAGAGGGAAACGTGGTTAGGCCCTTGGACACCGCCACCCTGTCCCAGACGTCAAGAACTGTTTTCGTCGGGACCGCCATATATGCACTCCTGGATCGCGCCACGCGTGGTAGCCAAGGCAGGTCCCATATGGTACGCCCCGTGACCACCCGGTCCATGTGGAACCAGTGCTTGTCGCTCTCGCGCGCACCCCATTCTATGACGAACCGAAGGTGCGCCGCCCAGTAGTAGTGGAGAAGATTCGGGCAAGCGAGGCCGCCCCTGTCCCTCGGTTCCATGAGGACTCTCTGTGAAAACCGGGGTCGCTTACCACCCCAGATGAAGGACGTGAGGTCGCGTTGGAGACTCTTAATGCAGTGAAGCGGGATTGGGGTGGGCCAGCACTGGAAAACATATAGAATACGGGGGAGAACCGACATCTTGACGGCGTTGAGCCGCCCTAGCCAGGAGATCATCAGGGGCTTCCATTTCCGCAGGTCCGCCAGGACTTCCTTTTTTTAATTTTTAATTTAACACATATTCTTTAGATGATATACATGTTGTCAACTTAAATAAATATCTATACTAATATAATAAAGAGAGAGCCCAAACCTTTGAGGCGGGTAATCTCAGGAACCACAGCACCAATCACAACACCCAATACAGTGTTGGAAAGGGCAGTTGCAGCAGAAGGACATAGGCTATGCAGACGCCCACCATATACATTTAAAAGGTAAAAGAACCGTGCCAGCAAAGTAGTCCTTTGTGGGCGTGTCTGCGTTGTGCTGTGGGCGTGTGCTGGGGGCGTGACAAACGCTGGGGGCGTGTGGTATGTTCCGCCCTTCATGCCATGTCTCAAATTGTGTGCTAATCCCACCCTGCTCCCTTTAAATACGCCTGCACCCCATAATCATAACCCACCCTTACTCCTTAAAATACCCCAACACCCTTAAACACTAACCCATCATAAACCTAAAAATATACCCTGTACCCCAAAACCCAAACCTATCCCTAAACCCTAAAATACCCCTGTACCCCAAAACCCAAACCTGGCCCTGAACCCTATAAATACCCCTGTCCCTCAAAACCCAAACCTACTCCTGAACCCTAAAAATACCCCTGTACCCCAAAACCGAAACCTAGCCCTGAACGCTAAATATACCACTGTACCCCAAAACCCAAACCTACCCCTGAACCCTAAAATACCCCTGTACCCCAAAACCCAAACCTAGCCCTGAACCCTTAAAATACCCCTGTACCCCAAAACCCAAACCCTAAAAATACCCCTGTACCCCAAAACCCAAACCCAGCCCTGAACCCTAAAAATAACCCCGTACCCCCAAACCTACCCCTGAACTCTAAAATACCCCTGTACCCCAAAACCCAAACCTAGCCCTGAACCCTAAAAATACCCCTGTACCCCAAAACCCAAACCTAGCCCTGAACCCTTAAAATACCCCTACACCCCAAAACCCAAACCTAGCCCTGAATCCTAAAAATACAACTGTACCCCAAAACCCATACCTATCCCTAAACACTAAAATGACCCCTGTACCCTACAACCCAAAACTATATCTGAACTCTTAAAATACCCAAACACCCCAAAACATATACCGTAGTACCCCAAAACATATACCCTATACCCATACTTACCTTATCCAAATAAAAAAACATGCTTTTAACATTCATGCATTTACAACGAATTTCGTTGTAAATGGATGCGTGGTAAAAGCATTTAAAATGTAATGCCATGCATTATAATGGCATTGCGGAGTCATGGTACTTTCGTAATGAAAGTATGCGGAGTCATGGCATGCGGAAAGAAAGTTGCTGAATAATGGGTGTTTACCCACCCCCGGTGATTCCAGACAAATCGATTTGTCTCCCCGTGCCTACCACAAATGAATGTGTTCTTCTGTAATGTAAATTGTGTTCATGCCATGTTGTCGAGTTTGCGCTATATAATATTGCAAGGAAAAACAAAGTAGGGAAACTCGAGTTCACACACTACTGAACGCGCACTCTTAAGTGCATCAGCAGTGCACTGTGAATCGGAGCGTTTTACAGGCCTGTCACAGATAAGAAATGCTATCAAAACGAAATCCTACAAAACAATATACTGCTGTCCGGCAGCAATTCATACCCGGACAACGTTGGGACAGGCTGCTAGTATATGTATAACATATATTTAGGCAAGATATTCATTTCAAATAATATTCTGATAGCATTATTCTGGCACTATACTGTTGGACTTGGCCCTTTCTGCAGGGCCAAACCCACACTTTTTGCCTTCACCCTCCTGTTTTCTGAACCCGTTTTTGTTGGGTTTCAGGACTCTGCTCACATTACCATTGCAAACCAGTGCTAAAGTGCTTGTGCTCTCTCCTTATAGCATGGTAGAATTGGCTTATACCTAATTGAATATTTAATTTACCTGCCAGTCCCTAGTAAACTGGCATCACCTGTACTCAGGGCTTGTAAATGAAATACTACTAGCGGGCATGCAGCACTAATTGTTCCACCCACTTAAGTAACACTTTAAACATGTCCAAGTCCTGCCATAGCAGCCAGAGTGTGTGCAGTTTTAATCTGCTACTTGAACCTGGCAAATTAACCCTTGCGCTAGGCCCAGGCCCTCCTTTTTAAAACATATAAGCCACTGCTAATATGAGCCCTGGACAGCTCAGAAGGCATGGTGCAGTGTATTTTTAAAGTATGGCATATAATTGTACGTTTTATATGTCCTAATAGTGAAAAATTCTAAAATTAGTTTTTCACTACAGCAAGGTGTACTTCTCCCATAGGATAACATTGGAGTTACCCTATTACATGTATTAAGCTGCAAATGGGGACAGGTAATTCGTTCATGTTTGGTTTCTTTAGAATTCTAATGAAAAGTCCTAGCTTGTGGTTGGGTCAGATTTTAAATTACAATTTTGAAAATGCCAATTTTAGAAAGTTGTCATTTTCCTTCCTTAGTCATAAAGGGCCTGATTACAAGTTCCTGGTAATTTTACGACCCATGAGTAAACTCTTGTTTATGAATGGGCCACAGTTGTGAGTGTGAAGGTATTTAACACATCTGATTATTATCAACTGTGTTAAATAACTCAAGCATCGTTAAATTAAGGCAGATCTAATCTTCTGGAATTTAACATAGGAAAACATATGGCAGTTACTGTGTCATGCAGATTTTGGTGCGTTAAACACCAAAATCTGCACGATATACCCCAGAAACTCGTAACAAGAACTATTTATCGCACCTGATAAAAAATGAGCCCCGTAATATTTTTAATTATCAGGTGTGATAAATAGCACCTACACTTTATTAAGGCCCTTAGTATCTGTAGCCTGTACCTGCGGCACATGACTGGGTATAGCTGACAGTTGAGCTTTGTGTATTCCTCCTGGACAGCCACACACAATAGGGAGCTTAGGTAGGCCTGGATGGCCATCACTGGCAGGATGGGAGGGAACAGCTGGGCACAGTCCAACTTACACCTGAATAGGCTTTGTCTTGCCTCCACACATGAGGACGTAGCAAGCTAAGATTGCTACGCAACACAACCTTAATAATCCTTATTTACCAAGGAAAGACTCTTGTTAATTTAGGTGCAACACAACATGATACTCTCCACCATAACATTCCTTAACCAATGAGGAAGGATTCTACAAACCTAGCGTTTAACACAACATAACCCCAACTAACATCTCCTCAACCCCTGAAGAAGGGCGATACAGAACAGCGACATCTCAACCATGTGTCTCCGCCATGACAATCCTTACCCCTGAGGAAGGACGCTTCCAACTTAGTGTGCAACACTACATTACCCCAACTAACATCTCCTTAACCCCTGACGGAGGTCAATACAGACCAGATGCATCTCAACAAATGCATCTAAACCATGACAATCCTTAACCCCTGAGGATAGGCTAACACAAATTTAGGATGTGACACAGCATGACCCTTACAACAGTCCTTACCCCCTGAGGAAGGACACTCACAAATGTAGGGTGTGACACAGAATAACCCTTATAACATCTCCTCAACATCTAAGGAAGGATCATCTTAAATAATAAACTGCAACGACTCTCACCCCTTGTGCATACACATACAGGCGTAAGGTTTACAAACAAGGACTCCCATATCCACTTCCTTGTGCTCTTGCATGGACTCTTGCATTCAACAGCACTCCACACAAACAGAAATATTCTGGCAACTAACATTTTGCATAGGCTCCTGCCATCAGCGCGCTGGGGGAAAAATCGTGTGTCTTTTCGGGCACAGTTAAGTGCGCAGGCTGAGCGCGGAGAAATAAGCGGCCTCTGAGAGGAATCCCTCATTTTCAGCAGGCGGCGTGAGGAAAAGACCTTAGCTACGCGCTGTGTTCTGCGCTTCCCTGGGTAACTGCGGTGTGAAGCGGAAAGTGAAAGTAGAACTTTCCGTCAGGGCTACGATGTGAGGCAGCGTTTTTGCCTCGAGATCGGCTCATATTGTGTTGCACTGACTGACTCAACCATCGGCTTAGAGCCTGTGCTTAAGAGAGCAACGTACATATTTGGTGGAGAAGCTCACCTGTCTTCATCTCGAGATTCCACGAGCTTGCCTGAGGTGACTGGAGGAGATCGTGTGAGGGGAAGCCACCTCAACAGGAAGGTCCCGCCAGTGGGAGGGGGCCAGTAACCCCATTGGTCTGAGGAGTGGCATTTTGTGGAAGTAGAAAGGGGACTACCACAACTTCCTCAAACGTTGTTCTCTCTCACATACTTGTGTTGATTTCAAAGAAGAGTGATATTAATAATTATTGGGGTCACACAGGGAAGAGTTGCAGTGTCTTTATATTTAAAATTAGGTTTCTCCTGCACTTCTTTGGTCTGCCTTGCAGGCAAGTTTTTTTTTTTTCAGGTATTCTACACCTGTATGGCAATGGCGGGGGCGGGCATGAGTCAACCTCCCCCCTTTCTAAATGAATTAGGAGAACCTGACATTCCATGGAGGAGGTGGGAAGGCATTTTCAAATCGTATCTGATTGCCATAGGCGGTAGTAATTATACCAATATACGCAAGCAACACATACTACTCCACAACTTGGGTACTCATGGGAGAAAGATCTATGAAGACATAACAGGGAGGTTAGTGGAAGACGACCAGGAGGAAGTGGAGGAAGGTGTCAACGTATATGAAAGCACACTCAGGGAACTGGGAGCTCATTTTAAGGAGAAGATAAATGTGGTAATGGAGAGGCACAAGTTTTTTAAGAGGGTGCAGAAGAGGGAAGAAAAAGTGAGCAATTACGTAGCGGTACTGAGAGGGTTGTCTGCCACATGCGAATTTGGGCAACTCACCGACTCTTTAATCAGAGATCAACTGGTGCGGTGCACTAATGACACTAAGACGCAGGAGGAGCTACTCACCAAGAATCCTAACCTAGAAGAAGCTGTAAACATAGCCAAGGGTCTGGAACATACTGCGAGATGTATTAGGGAAATGAAATCACCAGAGGGGGCAGGTAAAGAGAGGACAGAAAGTAAGTCTAGTACTGAGGGAGAAACCGTCTGTAAAGTAGGGGACAAAAATAAAGAGGGGGTGCGTAGTAAGTCAGGCCCCATCGTGTGTTTCAAATGTGGTAGCCCCAACCACTTGGCAAGTAACTGGAAGTGTCCTGCTAGGAATGTACAGTGTAGGAAGTGCAACAGGTGGGGACACTTCTCTAAAGTGTGTAAAACGCCAGGCAAGACTGTGAATGTCATTGAAGAAACCACCCAAGGGGAGGAAGGGGAAAGATCATATGTTTTTCAAGTGAGTGGGGATGAGGAAGATGACGTGATCTCGTATCCTAAATGTGATGTTCTCCTAGATGGAGTTAAATTTAGTATGTATGCTGATTCCTGCTCCCCTTACACCCTGGTGGATAAAAATGTTTTTGAAGAAAAGTTTGCTAATCACTCTGTAAAATTGTTGCAACCTGACATCAATCCCAAGGGGTACAATGAAGGGAGAATACCACTGGAGGGCATGGTGACGATGAAGATTTCCTTTAAGGATAGACACACGGTGGGAAAGGTGTATGTATCCTCCAGGGGCTCCACATTGCTGGGCTGGAAGCATCAGAAACAGTTAGGTATCACCTTAGATCCAAATAACACAGAACAAGTGTTGTTAATCGACCCCTTGGGCATAGCAGGAAACCTAACGGAAGAGTTTAAAGAAGTGTTCAGTGACAATCTAGGGGTGTTTAAGAATTATATGCACAAGATCATCCTCAAGGAGGGGGCAGAACCTGTCGTGCATAAGACTAGATCCATACCTTTGCGCATGAGAGAACCCCTTGAGCAGGAACTTCAGAGACTGATAAGTCAGGGAGTTATCGAAGAGATTGAAAGTTCTGCTTGGTTGGCCCCGATTGTGATCACGGCAAAAGATGGAGGGAATACCATTAGGCTCTGTGTGGACCTGAGAGGCCTCAACGCCAACATCCTGGTGGACAGATATCCGCTTCCCAGAATAGGCGAAATGTTGAGCACGATTAAGGGAGCAAAGTATTTCAGTGTGCTGGACTTATCGTCAGCCTATTATCAGATTAGACTTCACCCGGATTCTCAACTGCTCACTGCATTCACAACCCCGTTTGGAAACTTTAAGTTCTTGCGCATGCCATTTGGTTTGGCGTCTGCGGCTGCGGCCTTCCAAAGGGTTATGCAACATGTATTAAAGGACTGCATGAACACCCTTTGCTTCCAAGACGACATACTAATCTACGGGGGCAATGAAGCGGAGCACAACGAAATGGCAAAGGAGGTACTGAGAAAATTGAGAGAAGTGGGGTTCACCACAAAACCTTCAAAATGTAAGTTAGGAGTGTGCGCTGTAGACTACCTAGGTCACACCCTCTCGGAAGAAGGGATCAAGCCGAAGAGTGATCTGATCAGGGCGGTGAGAGACGCTCCTACTCCTAAGTCAAAAGAGGACATTCTGTCATTTCTGGGTCTTGCTGAATACATGGCCAAGTTCATTAAAGATTTTGCTATGGTGTCACAGCCTCTAAGAGACTTGATCAAAAAAGACAGTGTTTTCAATTGGGGAAAGGAACAAGAGATGGCAATGAAAGACATCAAGAAGGCCATCATTGAAGCCCCATTCATTGGGAAGTTTGACCCTAATGGAGAGACCATCATCTCTACGGATGCCAGCAACCGTGGGGTAGGGGCCACCCTAGCACAAAGAGAAGGGAGCAAAATCAAGGTGGTGGCCTTTGCATCCAGGACTCTCACGGCATCAGAAAAAAACTACTCTACTATAGAGAAAGAAGCACTAGCGGTCTACTGGGCAGTCTGCCACTACAAATTTTTCATCTGGGGAACTCCTTTCGAAGTGCAGACTGACCATAAACCTTTGGTCTCTTTATTCACAAAGAAGGATATGGAAAGCATGACGCCACGTATAGCCAAATGGGCAGTCGGATTACAAGCCTACAATTTCAGAGTATCATACATTCCAGGACAGCAGAATAGGGTAGCTGATTTCCTGTCGAGAGCGCCGGCGGAGGAAGAGGCGGAGGAGAAGATGAGAGGTGACCCAGTTCTGGAGTTGCGGCTAGCAGCCATAGAAAAGGATACATGGGAAAATCAAATGGGTCAGGATGAGACACTGAAGAAAGTAAAGAGGTTCATACTCACGGGATGGCCGAAGAAGTGTAAAGACATGGAGACCGAGATCCAGCCATATTGGAACGTGAGAGAGGATCTATCAGTGGAGGGAGACTTAATATTGAAATCTGGGAAACTGGTCCCTCCAGAAGCACTGAGAAACCAAATAGTGGAGCTGGCTCACGAAGGTCACTTGGGAAGGAGCCTGAGCAAGGCTAGACTTCGTACGGACTACTGGTTCCCTATGATGGACAGTGAGATGGAGGACAAAGTGCGTGATTGCTACGCATGCAGCCTGAGCGACAAGTCCAAGACCGTGAGAAGATCACCTTTGTCACCTGTGGAGGTACCTGAAGCTCCGTGGAACAAGCTTGGCTTGGACATAACCGGGCCGATACATGGAAGAGGGCCTCAAGACTGGTACCTCATAGTCATGGTGGACTACTATTCTAGTTGGGTGACCTACAAGGTAGTCCACAACGTGAACACCCGAACGATCATCGAGTTCATGAGAGAGGTGTTCTCAAGAGAAGGTGTGCCTGAGACTCTAGTGACAGATAATGGCGTACAGCTTATATCTGAAGAAATGAAGGAATTCCTCAAGGACTGTTCCATTGCACATGTCCGCACGCCACTGTACTGCCCAAAAGCTAACGGCAAGGTGGAAAGAGTAAACCGCATGGTGAAAGAGTGCATACAACTAGCAAAACAAGCGGGACGGAACATCGAGGAAGCGTTAAGGGACATGCTGTGGGCCTACCATACCGCGCCTAAGTCTACCACAGGATGCACACCTTTCGAGCTACTGAGAGGAAGAAAAGCGGGCACTAAACTCACACCCAGTTGGATGGGAAGAAGTCAAATTGTGGAAGCCGACCCCCAGGAGGTCAAGAGGAAGATTGAAGCCAATCAACGTAAATACAAAGAGTGGTATGACAAGAAGTGGGGAGCCAAGGAGAGAGGATTCCAGCAAGGACAAAGAGTGTATGTAAAAAAACCGGAAAGACTGAGAATAGGAGGAGACAAATTCTATGCCCCCAGCACGATCAAGACACTTAACAAGAATTCCGTAGTCATGGAAGATGGAAGAATGTGGAGCCAGGATAGGGTAGTGCCAGCAGGAAGAGAAGTTTCCAGGCCACACACCACTAGGTCTGAGGGTGGAGACGTCAGAGGGGAGACAAGATTGGACAGGAGAAGTGGTAGGCAAAGGCACGCCCCCCAATGGCAAAAACAGTTTCTAATGAGATAGCTATTTTAGGTTTCCTTTCTTGTCCTGCATATGTTCTCATCTTCTGTTATCTGTTTCTATAGGGAGGATGATGTGTTGTAACTTGCCCCTGACATGGCCCTTCACCTTTGTGCCCATTCCCCCCTCCCTCACAGCTGCACTTGGTACACCCCATGTGTCAAGAGGCGCTCGCTCTAGAATGTTGACAGAGCAGCGCCACCCACAGAAGACAGCTGACGACATCCATGTGGTTACTTAAGAAATAAAGAACCTTCCAACCTTTAATGTAGTGTTGTCAATTACTACACATGGCGACAAACAGTCTGTATGGCATTAAGATACACTTGACAGCATATTAAAACATCATATCATTAAATATGATTCTCTGCGAAGTATCTCCAATCCTCCACCCTGGTGAGCGACTCCTCATCTGAACACATCACAAAGCTTCTCCACTCTGGTGAGCGACACCTCACCCGAACATTCACATAGTATACTGACTGTAGACCCAGACGTACATAGTACCAACATAAAAGTCATTAGAAAATGCTTTCACCTTCTTTTCCTCTGAACGTTTGTAAACTTGGTGCAGCAAAGACCCAAGTGTCAGTGAGGCACAATCCAATGAGTTAGGTGAAGGATTAGAGACTCCATTTCGATGCGGGACTCTTTTGACCAGGACACTTCAAAATTGGCTCTGTTTTTTGTTCCTGGCACAACCCAGACCCGAAATTCTCCACCAGCATACCACCTTACTCATGTGCAAATTCGACTACTTCATTACAGTGTACCTGTCCTGTCTTCTTGCTGACGTCCTCACTTTCCGATGTGCGTTGTGTTCCGCTTCCTAATTTCCTTCAGTGGCAGCAATGTGCATCCAGCCTTTAAGCTTTAAGCTGTGATGACCTGCAACGCGTACATCACATGCGCTGAAATGTACTGACGGCATGTTCCTCAGCAGCCATCTGACATCACTCAGCACAACTCCAAACCATGAGCCTCCAAGACCAACAGTACACGTTCTAGCCCTTCAGCCGTGACATCACAAAGCCGGCTACACACACTTGCCAAACATGTTCCTAGAATCCTTGAGACCTCCAAACAATAGTCACAAAATAAGAACAAAACACAGTTCCAATCTTGCCCGTACTGTACACTCTTCACCAAGACTGCTGCATAATGCAGCATAAGACACCAGTTACACATTCATCAGTAACGATTCAACTGTTCTAAGTGAAGCACAGTCTGCAAATCCTGCCGGTTCACTCAACACCGTTATCCCTTCAGTAATGGCAGTCAGCATCAATCTGCATACATCAGCAAGTCCAACTCCCTTACACTACTGTTGACCAAAGGCGCATGTAGTCTGCAGGCTGTTTGGTGAAAAAGACACTTGTAGGGTTTTCAGGCGATTTATTTTTTCTTCTTATAGCTTCAAACAATCTTCTCTTTTTTCTTACAGTATGTTCATCTTATCCTTTATCTCCTTTCATGCGTTGTTCTTTTCCAGGTCGTCGCCAGTATTGTAATGAAAGTAGCTGTTTAACGTAGGTTACAAGATGCTGATTTGTTGAAGAAGATATCTCTTAGGTTACAGGCTATATATAAATGCCCCACCAGCCTCTCCATCTGACACTCTTGCAGGCACAGGCACTCATCAACATTCCATTACATCACACACCCACTGCCTGAGCAGCAGAGAACTAAGAAACTATTAGAGGACGCATTATAACAACCTCAGGTTACAACAGGGTACATCAGTGAATGTTACTTTCAAGAATCCATTGGCAATTTACGGAGTATTGGCAGAGATTATATTGCTGTCTCCCCAGTTTCTAATGATATGTCAGCCACTGTTCATCTTGATCCTCCTAAGGAGCAAACATTCATAATGGACTTTTGAAGTTTGAATTTTGAAAATGTTTACGGGGGGCAAAAGACTTAAATAGATTGATGTCTTACAATGTAGATGAAATTAGATATTTGAGGATTTAGCTGATGAATGTGAAATTGGTATCAGTAAAATGAGAAATGTGCAGACAAATAATTAAATGGTTTTGACCAAAGAGGACATAAATGTATTGTGTTTTCAATCTTACATTAAGGATCCAGTTGAAACGACAAAGGCCGGGAGAGATTTCAAGAAGTACAGAGAAAGTTGGAAGAATAAAGTTGCCTCTAAAAGCAAAGCTTCAGAGGAAGAAAAGAAAACAAAGGAGTCTGTTAGTGATTTTGAGATAGAGACACCTTTATGGTTCCTTTTGAGAGGCGTGCATAGATTAAATTATGTACACGTACATTGGATGAGAGGTTATATTTATGCTTTTATGATGACTTTTCCCTAATTGCGAGAGGAACCTAAAAATGGTACTGAGAGGTTTGTAAATTAGTGATAATTTTAAAAATGCTTTTCACTGATTTGGATACGCTGTTAGAGATTGTTGTTCCTAGTGATCCATAGACTTAGAGTAAGGTTGATGTTGCTTGACCTACAGAGGAGCCAGCTAGAGTTGTGATGAATATTGATAGTCCATCCGAGGTGGTTGCTAACCAGCTGATCATTCTTAGAGCATCTGAAGAGGAAGGTGCCAGTGAGGGAAATGCATTGGACAAGGATCTTAAGAGCTATACAGGAGCCCAATAATTCGGCAGGAGCCCAAGAATTCGGTTCATGTTTACTATGAGGCTTAAGCAGATCTTTAAGAAACTTAGCGGATTTGAAGGTCCCGAGGAACAAGGTGTAAGCAGTTTTGTATCTGCCTTTGTTCTATGTTTGCATTCTGAGCTTAATTCACATATTCTGCAAAGTGAGATATTTTGCAATACAAAGAGTGTTGGTGAGAGCCTGAATTATGATAAGTTTTCTAGTGATATGCTTGATGCAAAGCAGAAAAGAATGAAAACGAAACTGATGGTTGCTCAGACGAAGCAATTTCAGAAAAAGGGCAGGAATCAGATGGTGGGACCTAATTTGGGTTTTGTGTTGCCTGACAATCCTGGAATGAATGGAGCACGTTCTATGCAAGTGAACGAGAAATACGACGTTGCAGATGCAAGGCAGTGGAAGAAGAGATGTGAATAATTCTGGACAGAGTGCAAATATAAGTTTGTTGAAGAAGAAGAATGCTTTTCGTTTCTGTGGCAAAATTGGGCACCTGTCCACATATATAAACAAAGCCCAGATCGAATCCCTAGTAGCAATGTCACTTCCACTATCCCCGGCAGTTTGGTGAATCAGTGTCCATGCAGGTGTGGACGTCTCCTTTGCCTCCTTTTTAACACTGCATAAACTGTGACCTGTTTTTCTTTCGGTTTTGGCAGATTAGATAAATTGCAAATCTCAGTTTTTATGGCCTTATTGAACTCTCTTAATTTTTTTCTTTTTCCCCGGAAGGAATGGGTATTATTAAATTGCTGTTCCTGACTTGTGGAATACACTTTTTTTAAGCAGTGGGACCTCCTTAGGGCTAGTTGCTAATTGCACCCGCTCATCTGGTGTCGGTGGCAAATTCTAAAAGTTTATGTAACAGTCTATGAAAAAATCTTTCTGAAGATTATTCCTCGAATTTTTCCCACAGCATGCACACTTTTGATCGGACATTTTCCTCCATGTTTTCACTCACAAAATGCATCCAGAAAAAAATACTAAAATTACAGATTTTGCTGCACAATTCATCAACTTGATTTAGGTGGAAACATCTGTTTCCAGCCGAACCAGGATTCCCTCTGAATTTCTAATGAAAGCCTTGAAGAGACGCGAAGAGAGATAATGTAGTTATTTTAAAATGTAAATAATCATAGCGATATCAGTCTACTTGCAACTGTTGAAGGAGCTTCCCACCATCAGCACAGGGATGGGACATCCTCTTTTACAAAACACAGACATAAGGGGCATTGCCAAGTAGAGTGAATAGTTCAATTCTGTGGTATATCTCAAAAGATCTTGTCCAAGGGTTTGGAGTACCATTTTACGTTTCCAAGATCGTTGCCATATGTTTTTTCCTGCAAAATGTAAATTGATACTTGTATAGCGCACTACTCACCCACAAGGGTCTCAAGGCGCTTGTACGAATATCGCTGTGGAACCCGTCCTGGCTTTCCCTGTGAGGCGTCCACTCCTGGGCACCCCCAGGCATCCTTAGCGTTGTGGAGATTAAGCAAGCTATTGCCCGGAGTTGCAGAGTGGGATTCCATGATTGGAATAGGCACCGAGGCAAGAATTATCAGGTCCGTGGAATTTTTGAGCCTAAGACCCGCCGAGGCGGGGAATTGAACCCTGGTCCCGGGTTAGACCTCTGCATCAGGGTCTGCCGCTCTAACCATTGAGCCACACTTCTTCCTGTGTGTCACTGACCTGACACAATGCTTTTCAGCAAGCCTGTGACATATGCACACTCATTTGAGTGCATTATGCTCATTGCTCCGGCAGCATGGATGAAATCACTAGGATTTTTTGGACACTGCTGCAATTCAATTTGCTAGTGAGCGCTTCCAGTGTTGTAGATGATCCAACGTGCAGTGACTGTCTCACGTGACAGCAAGTTCGTGTGAGAGCAACAGTCACCTAGCTCGGTTACAACTGTAGTGGTGTCCAAAGCACATTGATCAGTACCCTGATGCCCCATGTACCATGATTCATTTGGAAGACATTTGCCTGATGCACACCTAGCCACACAGAGCAGGCCCAGATAGCTGCTCTCCAGGTCATACATGTGACAAAGTTTACTAATCCAGTTCTGGCCAGTATGTGCATCCAATAATAAATGTGTCCACAGTTGTGGCATCGCCGAAATAAGGAAAGGAAATATCATAAACCGCGACTGTGAACGCTGCCTTTTGTCTGGGGCTGTTCTCTCCCACCAAACTGCACATCGTACCGTAAAATGCAATTTATTTTTTTCCTGGCCACAGAAAGAGGTGTACATTGGTTTGTTCTTTGACTTGTGCCTCGTGGTCGTAGCCCCAGAAAAATAACAGGCCAGGTGACGCACTCGCTCACACGTTCAACATTTTACATTTGTGCATTTGTTATGGAACACTGGAAATTGGCCATTTTTCTATATGAAGTACCAAAGCCTTGCATACTCGTAAAGGAGAAACATAAAGTGTGTTAACAATTTCATTATTTGCCATCCTCTGGAAATAAAAGCGGTGCTACGCAAGATGACGTCCACAACCACCCTACAACGTGACGAAAGTCCTTGGGATTCACACCACCTGCAGTGGAGCAGTGCAAAATGTGTGCTGTCCACAAAGAGCACCTTGTCGCACTACGTCACATGTCAAAGGTCTTGTTTTGAGTTTGGGCCCATCTTAATGGCACTCTCCAGCACAGTGTTGGGGCTGCAGGAGAAGAGGGGTCGAATGACATTAGCCTCTCTGGTCCGCTGCGCTTAAACTCCTCTACTGCCTCTACGCTGATTTACGACTGCACTGCATGTGTAAAACGAGCCCGCCTTATCACCCCCCCAGCCAGTTGCTCCGTCCTCATAGACAATACACTATACAATTGCTTTATTGTCATGCACCCACGCAGAGGTGACGCTAAACCTGAATCAAGGAAGTAGCCAGAACACTAAAAACACCCCCACTTGAACTATACCTCTACAACGAGCATACAAAGTGAACAAACCTGACCTTTACCCTTTCATCCTCCTTTTGTCCATTTATCAATTATCTTACACTTCTTTTTATTCATCCATCAATCCCTTCACCTTTCCGTCCATCCAGCATCCATCCATTCACCCTTTCATACATCCTTTCACACATACTCTCTATCCATTCCCCATCCTTTCACTCATTCATCCGTTTATCTCTTAATCTTTTCACTCTTTCATCCCTACACGCTCTAATACCTTCCTTACGGGTGACTGGCAAGCTATAAAAACACCAATAACATACATCTTTTTCCTCTTATACCTATCCGTTGTTTCACTTTTTCACTCCATCCTTTCACTCTATTCTTTCAGTCTTCCATCCATTTATTTCGACAGCAGTCTATCCTAATTTTCACTTTTTTTTAAAATGTATTTCCGTTCACAGTTCTTCCTTTCTCCCTTCCTTTTTTCCCTGTTCATTCTTTAATGTTGAGCTAAATTTGGTCTCATGCCTTTTCTTTGTTATATCTATCTTATGCTTACTTTTTCTGTTTGTCCATCTCTCAGTTTTGTCCCCTTTGTTCATCATGACTTGATTTTCTGTTCTCTTTTTTCCTTTGTCTATGGCCTCTGTCATGGTGTTCCCTATCCATTATTTATTAACGTTTTGTCTGCAGATGAAGGAGGCCACAAATGACTAATGTAACGTTTTATTGGGATCAAGTTCACCAGCCCACGGTTCCATGTCAGCCCCCACTTAAGATTCTTAAGAGGAGGGGGTCACTACGCCACTGAGCTGAATTACTTTGTTGCTTCACCTCTCTCTCTTTTGCAACCCTTGATGCAAATTATCACATTTAAAGACGTCTTTTTCTGTGCCAGTCATCTGGGCACAGTTGTGTTCGTAATGTCTGCTTTTCAGGGTCATCCCAGAACTTTTTACCTTCCTCCTAGTATTTTTTCTGACCTGGTATTGGTGGTTTTAGGACTCTGGGCACTTTATCACTGCTGTTCAGTGTTAAAGTGCATGTGCTCTCTATGGTAAACTTGGTAAGGTCGGTCTACACCAATTTGGCATATTTAATTTACCTATCAGTCCCCTGTAAAGGGGTATCTCATATACCCAGGGCCAGTGAATTAAATGCTACTGGTGGGCTTGCAGCGCTGCTTGCGCCACCCACCAAAGTAGCCTTTCAAACCTGTCTCAGGCTTCTGCCATTCCAGAACCTGCGTGCGCAGTTTTACTGCCGCTGTGATGTGGCACATAAAGTGGGTGCTACGTCCGTGACTCCCCTTTTTACTGCAGATCAGTGACCACTAAGGTAGGCCCCAGCTAGCCCTATGGGCAGGGTGCTGTGTATGTAAAAGGTAGGACATGTGCCTTAACTGTGTGGCGTGGTCCGGGTGGTGACAAACAGCCCATTTTCTTTCTCACTGCTGGGAGGCTGCCCTCTCTTAGGAATGCATTGAGAATTCCCTGGTATGTGTTTCAGTGGTAATTCCTGATATGAGAAGGGTGGCGTTGAGGAACCGGATTAACCCACTTACTGGGTTTCGGCGGCGGGGGAACCGCCCAAGCCTTCAATACCCTTCATACGTAGTAAAAGGAGACACAGGAGCCTTCGTCTGCAGGAGGAACCCAGATTTATTCAAATAGCCCGGGCTATGGAACAGAGTCCCAAGCTCGTCAGAAACAAGACAGAGGAGGCTGCTGTTTTACTCCGCAGTTTACAAGCCTTTTATACTTTTTCATTCTGATCTTTTGGCTGTTAGTTCATTGTTCAATCAGGGCAGTGTTTGCAGTTGATAGTGACCTGGTCAAGGCTTGGTACACAAATCATTGTTCACTCAGTTTGATCAAAGCTCGGTCTTTCAGGTCATTGTCCACTCAGCCTGATCAAAGCCCGGTCTTTCAGGTCATACTTTAATCACCCTGATCAAGGCCCAGCAGTCAGACCATTGTCCAGATAACCTGATCACGGTGTCAATGATGTTTACCAGACTGGGAGCAGGAGATGGAAAACAAATCATTTACACAGGGTGTGAGTGTCTCGTGGCTTTCTGGTGAACTGCAAAGAACAGGGGGGTTGGGTGTGCAACAGTTCCTGGGCCGAAATGCAGGCTGCAAGATGGTTGTTGTGTTAGTTAGATTTTCCTCAGGCATCAGCAGAAATTACAAGGTGGGTCGTGTGGAAGTGTTTGACACGAGATGGCAATGAAATAGCAATGGAGTCCTGGTACAAATGATGCTGATCAGAAGAACACTTTTCCTCAGCGTGATCAAGTTTGGTATGTTTGGAATAGTGGTGATAAATGCTGCATAATGGTGTTCGTAGATTTATTATCACTATTTTAGAAATGCCACTTTTAAGTGGGCATTTCTGGGTGCAACGTGTCTTTGTGTCTGCCTGTTGTGTATTTCATGTCTGGCTCTGGATGAAAGAGTCTGGGGAGGTGAAGTGGCTCCAGAGGGGCTGGGTGAGTCAGCACTAAGCTGAATAGGCCTGATCTGCATTTGGAGTAGTGGAAGGAGTAGCACCTGGGCCTGAATAGGACTGTGCCTGCCTCCCACAATGCTGGCTCTGCCCCATTGTGGTGTATCTGGAGCCAGAGCCTACACGAACAATGGGGACTGTTGTGCACTTGATAAGTGCCCCCAGAACTGGTTTGGGCTAGGTCCAGTGCCCTGTGCCAGAGCAGAACAAAGACATTATGGGATATAAATATTGCGGCTGTGACCGCATGTGTAAAACTGTGTGCTTACTTGGAACTTGTGGTTGGCAGGCTGCTGGACTGCCAGGAGGAACCACCATTTGGGACCAAGCTGCCACCTGCTGGGGGGCTGGAGGGACTGCCCCTCTGCTTAGTGTCCCTACATGCTGGCCTGCCTGCTACCCTTGTGCCTGGGTTCCCAGCGCTCTAGAGAAGGGACACTTTGAGCCTGTCTGCCGTGGGATTCTGGCTACTGTGAGTCCAGCAGCAACGTGATCTAGGCGAGGGGTGGTGAGCACTGTGATCTGTCCCTGGAACTAAGAGGTAGGAGGGTGCTGCAGGTTGCCTCTCCTCGCTGTGCCTCTACCGCAGGAGCATTGCTGGCGCTTCCCCAGCTGTTTTCTGAGCCGGGGGAGAGGGCTCTTGCGGCGGACCCGACATGAGCACCCGCGACCCGGAAGTCAGGCAGAGGATGCCTGACCATAGGCAGGGCTCCCATGAGGAAGTGAGAGCCCCGCAGGTATCACCTGCCTGGTTATCGCTGATGTCCTTTGGGGGCAGGACCAGCTGCTACAGGAAGACCACTTGAAGTCAGGCAAGGTCTATGCCTGGTTGTGGGCAGGACGAAGCAGGATCTTCCTCCAGACCGCGAGGCGGAGTAGAGGAGTATAGGAGCCCGAGTCATCGGTGACGAGACAGCTGCCACTTAACCCGCTCAACCCTCAATGAATGGTGAGTGGGGCTGAGCTTCCTTGTAGTAAACTCTGGTCGCTGTAAGGTGGGAGCATTACTTATTTTGAGCCAGGGCAGCAGAGGTGGAGCAAGGTGTTGGCTTCCCTCCCCCACCCCTCTCGACGACTTAGACTGTCCACTTTTTGTGTTGCTCCGAGTTTGGGGGCGAGAATTGGTGTTCGCAGGTGCACTGCCAGATCGCAGGCAGCTGCTTGAGGGACATGAAGTAGGGAGAGCCCTTACATTGGGAAAGGGTCATTGACTACCCTCACTGAGCGGGGTGGAACCTCAACGGAGGCCTCTCCCCCAAGGCTGGGTGGAGGAAGGAGCCTCCACAGAACTACCACGCAGTCCAGGTGGGAAGTGCAAAGGCGCTGGGGCTGCTGATTGGGGGGCCAGTGGGCTCCCAGAGATATTGTTGCACACAGGCAATTACCTTTACGCCTAAGAAGGGCTAATGAGATGTGCACCATGGCAGGTGTTACTGTGGAGCACTGATGCTAATAAGACATATGCCTAAGATGCTATACTAAGTGTATCCTTAACAGTAGTTACTGGCTGCTTTTGCTAACTGTGAATTATGATGGTTACAACAGTGGCCCGATTGGCCCTGAAGTGTACATTATCGCTGAAAAAGTCCTACCCAGTGCCAGGTGGCTCGGTATATATATGCTCTTACGTTCTAATGTGTTTTATGGATAATACAAAGGCTATTTTTACATAACCTTGTGTTGAGTTACTTTTGTGGTGTGCCTAGTGTGTCATTGCTGTTCAAGTGTGTTGCACAAATGCTTTACACATTGCCTCTGGGATAAGCCTGACTGCTCTGCCATGCTACAAAGGGGATGAGCAAGAGTTATCTTCAGCATGTAACTCCCTTGCCCTGACTAGAGTGGTGGTTTCTGCCTGGCTTAGGTGCATGCCCTAACAAACCAAAAATCCAATTTCTAACAATGTCACATGAAGAAGTGAACATTCAGAGCTAAAGCTTACATAAGGATTCAGTTCAATAAAGCCCAGATTTACTATGCAAAATGGCAGAAGTTGGTGCAAACCTCAGTCTCTATTTTTGAGAGCTAAAATGACTTCATGATGATACCTGACCTCTATGCAGTACCTAAAATCATTTGTGCCTTGAAGAGATGACTGCTAATACTTGTAAATAGAAGCAGAGACCCCAGTGAGCTGCACATTTTCAAACAGAGACACAATGTAACCATGTTTACAGGATGCACAGATTTGGTTTTTGTACGCACACTTGTTTGTTGTGTAATGTTATGCTATGAGTATTTGTAGAGTGCACAACTCATCCAGGAGGGTATCCTGGAGCTGAAGCCGGAGATGTATGGGCCGAGCCATTGTCGAGTCTAGGTGAAGAGCCAGGTCTTCAGTTTTTAAGGCACATAGGGCAAATGTTGTGAAAGGCTTTGTAGGTGTGTGTGAGGAGTTTGAAGAATGCTAATTTGTGAACTGAGAGCCAGTGGAGCTCTTTAGGTGCAGGGTGATGTGAGTGTGGGGTGAGAGGTTGAGGATGAGCCTGGCCACTCACCACATTAAGGTAAAACCTCCTACATGTGTAATTAATGACAACCATGAACAAGTGGAACACTCCCAGGATACATTATTAGGTCTTACCTAGGATAGCGCATATGCTGTCTGTTGAGAAATATGTTTTTAGTTTACAGGGATTTAGAGTCCGCCCATTGCTTACCAATGGTTAGCTTCATTGTCAATCTAATTTGCTGACTTCTTATTTGCCAGCTTCCATAGGATTTCCTTTCACTTCTTGTGTTTGTCCCTCCCCTTAAACATAGATGCATTAATCATGTTCTTCCACTTCTCATTTATCAGGTACTACTTTTTTTCATTTTGTTTAAGCATTCTACAAGAGTTTTGGTGTTTTCCATCTGTGTGCCTCATGTACTTCTAACACCTCTGGCTTTCTCTTTCTCACTTTCTCACCCTCCTTCAGTTGGTATTCTTGCTTCCTCCACGTCCACCTTCCCTCTCCATTCTTGTTTCCCCACCACCCCTTGCGTTTGCTACCCTAGCCGTCTGCCCACCCTCCATTGCCCCTTTTCTTCCCCAGCCCCTCCCGCTTAACCTCTGTTGTCCTTGTGTTTCTCCATCCCCCACCTTTGTCAGCTTGATTCCCCATCACCCATTGTCAGATTGCTGCCCCACATGCTCCAGCCCGTCCCCATTGTCAGCTCACTCTCTTATCTCTCCTGTCCCCCTCCATTGTCAGTGTGCAGCCCCATCCCCTCCTGCCCCTTCACCACTGTCAATGCTCCATCGCCTCCTGCCTGTCCTTATGGCTGGACTGGCCACCGAACATATCAGTGTGGGGCCAGTTTTGTTGTTGGGGACCTGCTGGCCATGTATCTATTTGCAGCACTTCCAATAAACAATGCAGAAACAAATGTTTTTAAAGTGTGTTCAAAACAAACTTTAAAACAATTCGTTTTTGCGTTGTTTATTTAGAACGAAATGCCCAACAGCCAATCTGGCCCTGCCCACCCCCTCCATTGTCATCTCGCTTCCCCTCTGTTGTCAGCATACCTCACCAGCCACTCCCGTCAGGGTTGGATTGGAATAAAAAATTGGTCCGGGCACGCTTAAAAACAGTGGCCCACATTTGCGGATTGCCTTTCTGTAAAACACTGCTTCAGCAAAGTTTTATGAAAGAAAGTGGGATAGGGTCTCTAACAGAGGAATATTTTCTTAACTTCACTTAGATTTTAAAAAAAATGCATGGACTAGTTCACACTGGTGAACCACACATTAATTCAAGTGAGACCGCTTGTGCTCAGGCCCCCTGCCCCCGCTCAATAAGCATACATTAATGGCTCAGCGAGAGAAAGGGACTGACACCTCTGGCCCAGTGAGAGAAAGGGACTGACACCTCCGCCCGTTGGTAAAACGGAGGCAACAGAGGCCCATCTGCCTCCAGAAAGGCCACTCAGGCACCCACTGGGCTGCTGTCGGCATCCGAACAGCACAGACACCTCCAAAATCAGCTCTCCGGCTGCCCAAAAAAGCAGCCCACAGCTGGAACTCGGATACTGGCCCCTCTGACATTGCCCCAATGCCCGCCTTACCAATCCGACCCTGACTATCGCCCAACCTCCACGTCCAAACACACCGAACTCAGCGCCCTTCTGAAAAAACCCACAGCTGACCCCACCGAACTCAAAAACTACCGCCCCATCTCGCTCCTACCATTCCCGGCCAAAGTCATCGAGAAAGCTGTCAACAACCAGCTCGCCGCCTTCCTCGAAACAAACAAATCCCTCGACTCCTCACAGTCCGGCTTCCGAGCCAAACACAGCACTGAGACCGCACTCATCGCAGCAACAGACGACATTCGAACTCTACTAGACAATGGAGACACAGTCGCCCTCATCCTCCTTGACCTCTCCGCAGCCTTCAACACAGTCTGTCATAGCACCCTCCTACAACGCCTCAGAAACATAGGAATACAAGGAAAAGCACTGGAATGGATCACCTCGTTCCTTACCGGAAGAACTCAGAGAGTCCGCCTTCCACCATTCAAGTCAGAGGCCACTGAAGTCATTTGTGGCGTACCACAAGGATCTTCACTCAGCCCCACCCTCTTCAACGTATACATGAGCCCCCTCGCAGCCATCGCACGCCAACACAACCTCAACATCATCTCCTACGCTGATGACACTCAACTGATCCTCTCACTCACCAAAGACCCGAACACCGCCAAAACCAACCTACATGAAGGAATGAAAGAAGTAGCCGAGTGGATGAAGCACAGCCGTCTGAAACTGAACTCAGACAAAACAGAAGTCCTTATCTTAGGTACCTCCCCCTCCGCCTGGGATGACTCTTGGTAGCCAGAGGCCCTTGGAAAAGCACCCATCCCGACGGACCACGCACGGAACCTGAGCGTCATCCTGGACTCCACACTCTCGATGAACAGACAAGTCAACGCCGTTTCATCATCTTGCTTCAACATTCTTCGCATGCTCAAAAAAACATTTCGCTGGATCCCCACCGAAACTAGAAAACCGGTCACCCACGCACTGGTCACGAGCCGCCTGGACTACGGCAACACCCTATACGCCGGTTCCACCGCAAAACTTCAGAAAAAACTCCAACGCATCCAGAACGCATCAGCCAGACTCATAATGTGGAGAAGTGTGGCTCAGGGGTTAGAGGCGGCAGACCTGGAAGCTGAGATCGGCCCTGGACCAGGGTTCAATTCCCCTGCCCCGACGGGGGTTGGGCTCAATAATTCCACGGACTCGATAATTCTCACTCCGGTGCCTACTCGACTCACGGGTTCACACTCTGCGACTCTGGGCAATAGCTTGCTTAATCTCCACAACGGCCCCTCGCGGCGGGATGCCTGGCTTTCACCTTGTGGATACCCTGCCGGGGTATCTCACAGGGGAATACCAGGACGGGTTCCCTAAGCAAGCGCATAGATGCCTGCGATGTGGGCGATTTGCGCTATATAAATACATGTACATGTACATTTACATTTACATTTACATACTAGACATCCCGCGTAAAGAACACATTTCTAGTCACCTGAAAAACCTCCACTGGCTCCCCGTCAATAAGAGGATAACATTCCGCCTCCTAACCCACGCACACAAAGCTCTCTACGAATTTGGACCCGAATGCCTCAACACACGACTTTCCTTCTACACCCCTTCCCGCCAGCTACGCTCCTCCAACCAAGCCCTTGCTGCTGTACCTCGCATCAACAAAACCACCATGGGAGGAAGATCCTTCTTCTACCTGGCAGCTAAAACCTGGAACTCACTTCCCACTCACCTTCGCCTCACTCAGAACCACCTAGCATTCAGAAATCAACTTAAAACTTGGATATTGGACAAGTAATTCCCCACCCTTCCTCAAGCGCCTTAAGACCCTCTGGGTATGTAGTGCGCTATATAAATTATTTGACTTGACTTGACTTGACTTGTTCCTTTGTGTGCTTCCCCATTCTCTTTTGGGTGTCCTTTTCCCCACCCACATCCTTCTCTTCCACTCTCCCTTTCTTTGTGTTACCTAGTCCTCCAACCCACTCCCATGTTTGTTTGTTTTGTTCATATGAAAAAAGAACATTAGCGATGGCTGCGTCATATCGCTATTAATTTTTTTTTTTTAGCCCTGTTGTACAGCAGCCACGGACTGCATGGCTTAAATCATTGCCAAAGCGAATAGCTCTTAATAGCGAGACCTATTGGCTTTATTAATGTTTACTTCTTATACAGCCGTTGAGGACTGTAAACACAGCACACAAATGCAGTAGTATGCCTTGAAAAAAATACTTTTGTTTCCCTTTACATTTAGAAATAATCACAAATATCTATCTTCCCTTAAACCTTGCAAAGGCAAGCATTACAAATTAAAGCACACCAGAATGTAAACAAGTTAAAATATATGAAATGTACTAAAGACAAAAGTATGCGTTTCACAAACCCCAGGGGCACATTTCGCAAGTAATACAAACATCACGTGACTGGTAGCGTCAAGTCGGGACTCGACAGCTCCCTTAACCGGTGCGAGCTATCGCCGCCGCATCTCCTAATAGTCCTCCCACTGCTTTCAGCGCGTTCTGTTTACAATCTATGAAGTTCTTTGTCATCAGCTCTGGCCTTCCTGTCGAACTGTGTTAGCAACACTTTATATCTTCATGAATAAAAAACACTCGTAGGGCAGGGACTTTCGGATGATTCATTGTGTCGAATGTAAGCAGAGCCCTCAATCACGTCTGAAGCTTATCCCACCCAATTTACGGTCATATTACCACATTAATAGGCCAATTGGATTTGGGAATACACAAAAGGGCTTAAAGTCTCAAACATCATGGCACGAGATTGAATTTTATGACCTGCTCACAGCTTTATAAAACCTTGACTTAGTGGTAACATATTTTCCAAGTTTTCTGTCTTGTCATTTTTATTATTCAGTTATATTTGGTATGCAGCATAATGTTCACCAGCCGTTCATATAACTGCCTTTCAAGGGCTCCATCCTATAATGTGTGTGGCAGAAAAAGATTCCAGACACACCTCCTTAAATAACTATATCTCGACCAAGTAACAGTGCATCTTTACTCATAGAACCCAGCTAACCCTCCAATGACTTCATGGCTCTCTTCGCCTTTGACCCCGTAAAGCGCCTTTGACCCCTTAAAGAGCTCCATTGCCTTTCGGCTCGGTTGGTGCTCTACAAATCCAGGTACAAACACACATCGAAAGGCAAAAATAGGAGATGAGGCAAAGGCTTTGAAAAGGCTCAGGATGGTGTGTTACCAAAATATTGGGGGCCCATTTCACAAAAGTAAACATACCCTTTTATGTAAGTTTAAGATTTTTTGCTATTCACCCAGGTATTTTACAAGTAGTATCTTTACGACTGCGGAGTCTCCGCACTCGTGATTGAGACTCCGTGCATAAAAAAATAGGACAGCCCTATCTTTTTCTTTACAGTCTCCACCATGAGTACAGAGACTCCGCAGTCGTAAAGATACTACTCTCAAAATAACTTTCTGAATAGGAAAAAGCGGAAACTTACTCTAAGGTGTAAGTGTACCTTTGAGATTCTGATATTGATCAACACTCATGCTGACTCAGCAGAAACGACTTCCATCATGTCAACAAGGTAGGCAGATGTGGAGTAAAGCACATTTGCACAATTATAGGTAGAAATCCTATAAAATGTTGAGGAACCTCAGAAATGACGGGAAATCTGAAAGAAAAGTGATAGTCTAAGGAGCAAGAACATGTATCCTAAGAGTATAAACTCATAGGGCCTCATTTATGAAAAGTGACGCATCGCTGCGTGAAAACAACGATGCGTCACTTTTCACTGCCCTCTCCTTGCGACACCAATGATGCGTCATATTTACAGTATGACGCATCATACCGCAAGAAGTTACAGATATGTCAGTATTTCTGACGTATCTGTATGGCGCAAAAGTGACGCATTGCTGGAGTGTGTCACAAAAGTGACGTAACTCCAGCAATGTGATCTTTGACATGGGACAAGCCCCAAGTGAAAGGGCCTGCGTCAGTCTTACGCCTGCTGTGAGGCAGGCGTAAGAAATTTACGCATTTGTGTCCTAGAAGTAGCGCAGTGAAATCTTATAGATTTCACTGCGTCACTTCTATGACCCTTTCTTGCGTCAGAACACCCCCCCCTGCATACATTATAACTGGCGTAGGTATAATGTAGCGCAGGGGTTTACAAAGTGACGCATCTACCTAGATGCGTCGCTTTGTAAATATGGTGCAACAAGGCAAATTTTTTACGCTGCTGGTGCATCACAAAAAGTGACGCACCGGCTGCGTAAAAGTGACACACAGCTTCATAAATGAGGCCCATAAGGCACAACCTGCGAGAGGGAGCAATTCAGTGCAGCCCGAGAACATACGACGGCATCAGACAACAGGATCTTCACATAAAAAAAGGGAAGCTTTGTCAAGTATGTCAGCAAAGAAGTAACATCTAAAGCTGAAATTAAGATAGAACACCGGATCCACAAGGTAAGGTTATAGTTAAACAGTTTATAAGTGTTAAACATCTGAAATGTATAGACTCATCAATCTCACATGACATGCACTTAAGACAACCAACAGGGAGAGGGGATAAAGATACTTAACTTGATATTCAAAAATGTAATTGATTTGTTAAAGACAAATGTGAAGATTAACATGTACGATGAAATGCTTAACTAATAACAATAGTCCTTTAAAAAAAAAAGAAGAAAACTGTAAGTAGATGTGGAGTTAGGATTAGTAAACCTATACTCTGCTATATGCTTAGATTACCGATATATTGGTAGTAAATGTAAATGTCCAGTATTTGTAAAGCACAAACAAGTACCCGAGGGCGTTAAGGCGCTGGAGTAGACTCACATGGAGCTGCACTGATCTCGCCGGGTTCCACTGCCCTGGTGGCTGCGCCAGTTGACATTCTGGAGTTGATATACGTGAACCTTGATATGATTAACTGGGATATTTTTACATATAGTTTTGAGGATGAGGAAGAGGCAGTGGTACGTGCAGAAGTGATTCAGTGAGTGTTACCATTGTCTGAGAAAGAGCAGATGATATCAATGTATAAAACTGATTAAATGTTTATTACCAATGAAACAGGGGTAATGAGTTTGATCGTTGCGAAAGAGGTAGCCATTGTCGAATACTCAGGGGCTTAATTCCAGTCCACTGTTTTTATTGCCACACTTCAGACACTAAACAGTGATAGGGAAATCAGACTTGGTCCTTTTGAAAAGGGAACAGTCCAGACCGAATTTCTAGGCCAGGTCCTCTCATGAACAAGAACAAAATAAATCCATAAAGGGACTGGGGCTTCTTGTGCTCCCATCTAGGGTGGCCCTGGACAGGCAGCTACACTGGAGCAGGGCAAAGCCTGTTAAGATATTTGTAAAAATTGGAGATTGACATGAAGTTTTTGGGGAAAATACTATTCACAGCTTCTCCCCAGGAAGCTGGTGCAGTTTCAGAAGACGAGAGAGCAGAGGCTCGACAAAAGCCTTGTAAAATTAAGATGGCTGAACATGAGTGTCAGTGGCCTTTCCACTTCCTAACGCTCGCGCCTGGCACAATCCATGCCAAAGGATTGTCTGCTGCTCATCAGATACCCGGGGGATCTCTAAATCCTTACAATAGTAATTAAATCATTGCTGAACAAATCTCCCCTCAGAGTTATACAGAGTCGTATAAAATCCCACGAATGCCTGTGACAAGGCCTCTTCCGATATAACATAGCAGCAACCACATCTAGGGGCCGTACTATGTATACAGCACACTTTCCCTTGTTGCGCCATGGTGCACCTCTCAAAAGGTGCTCTGGGAGCAAATAGGGACAGTGCTCCATATTACAAAGAATAAGCCGCCGTTAAGGGCTGCGACAAACTCGCAGAGTCCCATTCAAGTGAAATACGGAGCAACTGTTTAAAAACTGCTCCGTGTTTCACAGTGCCGGCGGCAACCCACCTGCGCTTTCAAGAGGGGAGAGGGATCCCTTTTGCAGGCAGGTGCAGTGAATGACTGCGCCCGCCTTCCTGGGTATGTCTGGGGGTCCATGGGACACCCTTTCTCCCTTCTAGAGGACTGCCTTTAGGAGACTTTTCAGGGCACCTCCTAAAGGCCTGCTTGCCTCTGTACCAGCGTCGATAGTATGGCAAGAGCATAGAGGCAAAGCGATTCCCTCATTTCCAAGGGGCTACACCCCCATGCAAATGAGGGAACACCCTCTTATGATAGTGCTTGTGCAACATGTGAGCCAGTGCTATCAGTATTACAGAACGGGAGACACACGTGTATGCAGCCCACTCTGTAATATCATTGTGCCCCACCGGCACATAAAGTGGGCATGCATGTCTGTTGGTCTCTATGGCACAATGTATAATACAGTCCCAGATTTGTAATAGCATGCTCATAATGAATCAGGCTGCTGTCTTACCTTTGAAAGATAAGATATTGCATTTAGAAATTACTCAAGGATGCAACGTATTCAAATAATTTTTACTGCCCCCCCCACCTCAGATTTGATATGCCACATCATGCCACTGTAATAGTAGTATGTCTGGTACAATATGTAATCACAATTCTATAAATACTTGGAGAAAGATGATCTCTCTGTTCACTTTCAGGAATACATTCTGAAACCTAGCAACTTGAAACAAGATAATGCATCAGCTATCAAATGCTTCATGCCAGGACATTCTTAGCCGAAAATTGAACATTATATGTCAGGCAAATGCAAATCATGTTTTCAGCAAAAAAAGAATAAATGGGCATTGGGCACTCTGGTACTAATAGCCAGGATAGCTGACATCAGGTCAGACCAGAACATGATTCTCCTAACAGACAGCTGAGAACCCCATTTGTGCAGCACAACTACTTTAGGGACAAGTTTCAGGACTGTGACATTCTTACTCAACCCCTAGGCAACCAATCTTCAGGCCAATGGTGCATGCAACACTGCAATCCTAGAATGGACCCCATACCCGCACTCCCAACAGAATGTGTAAAAATAGTCAGTTCTGTCTTGTACACTGCAAGTTGTGGTAATATGAATGTGCCTTTGAACTCCTATAAGAAATGCACCCTGCCAATAAGTTGCTGTGGCCTCACTGTGTTGGTGGGTGTTATGATGCTTTGGTTGGAGATCAGACATGGCTCTAGCTTTTCTTTTAGAACATGCCCTACCCATTAGGATGACCCTGAGGATGTAGTTCCTACAAATCTATGTAGGATCTGCGTGTTTAGACAATATAAACCACGGGATTGGTGTCCAGACTGATTCCAGGTACCCTCCAAAGTATATGTTAGTCTGTAGACCAGCTAGCTCACAGTACCACCATAAGCCCCACACCCTTACCAAGGACCAAATAGTTTCTGGTAACTATCGAACTTGACAACCCTGACCCCTCAGGGATCGTGGAAACAGTAAAGTGCTTTTCGCTCAGTCACTTGTGCTCACTTGGTCTCAGAAAGATATACAGAACAAACAAAGGGGCTTCTTTCAATAAGTATTAATTGAACCAGCTCTGGGATTAAATACCCTATCAATACTGTCAAAACCAAATAACTAATCCGGGGGTCTCATGTGCTCCAACATGCGCAATTTGACTTTTCATATATCCTGACGAATGGCATACAAAAATGTGTCAGCAAACACTGGCACATTCTCAATAGCTGCAATGACAAGATTCCTCTTCCTCTCATTTAATTAAAAAGAGGCACCAATCTATGAGATAAACTAGTACACACTTGACACCAGGGTATGTCACCTAGAGCAGTAGGAACACTGTGGGACCTTCCAGCAGATCAGGGCCATTTTCTCTGCGGGCCTATGCTATCTGCCCACAGACCCGACAGTCAAAAACCACAGACATAGGAACTAACAGACCTTGGGTACAGACCAGTTCCACAAAATCACTTGCCCATGCAAAATTCAATACGTGGGCATGACTACTCGGAAAGTCAAATTGCACATGTTGGAGCACAAGAGCACTTTTAGGTGCAAGAAGACAATCACGAAATTAACTAAATATTTTGTAGATTTTGACCATAGAGCCGAAGATTTTTCTAGGAAGTGTTAGAAAAACCCAAACTACCATCACATATTAGCGACGTGTCTAAATTTCTTTTCATTAAGGAACAAAAATGGGTATTCAAACTGCACAGTGATACAGTAGGCATAAACAATACCATACCATGGACTGCCCTACATAAATAGTGGTGCTCATATGATGGCCTTATGATTAGACCTGCAATGATTCCTCCTATTATGTACACTGGACAGTTGTTATAAGGGGGGCATGGATTACTTCACGCTATAGTGGCCGGATAGTAAGATTCAGCATATTATCCCACTGTTTTATATGTAGGCAAGTAGTTGGGTGTTTATAATATGGGGTTGCCTGTGTGTGCAGAAACAGCAGACACAAATAGAAACATTCTCCCACTGCTTTAGATGTAAGTGGGGATCTTTGTGTCAGAGGACATCAGGCACAGCCTGCTATAATAGATACATCAGATTATATTCTAATAAATCCTCAGTGTTAAAGATATACCGACTTCACTGGATGTCAAAGACTACAATTCCCTAGATGGCAGGCGTAAATGTGCAGCTCTAGATGGCCCTCATCAGCACAGGTTTGTTTTTATTGAATAGACGTTTTATTTAACCCCATCGATGCTCATGACGAGCTCAGCTCGTCATGAGGTACACCTCTCGTACACTCATGACGAGCTGAGCTCGTCATGAACAATGGGAATCAAGAAATATCAGCACAGGAGCAAAATAACATCAGCATCGATGGCGTTAATACAATTACGGCTGAGAGGATGAATAGAGATGACACAGTGGTTCAACAGTAATTTAGGTGACGAGATCACTGTTCCGTATGAGAAACGGCAGGATTATTGTACACTATTCGCCTGTTCACGGCGTTTTTGATTAGGTTCATCTTATATTATATTTTCCTAGAGACATGCACATAATAAGCAATAGGATACGAGAAGCTCCGGTGTGGGAGATGTCATTTAACAGTTTCCCACCACTGTTATATCTCCCCATATCCATGCACATGATAATTATTATGGAACTACAGCTCCATGTTAAATGACGTCATTTAGTAGTTTTGTGCTTATTTCATTGGTGAATGCTGAGGATGCAGCATTTGGAGACTAGTGTGCCACGCGATGAGATTGGCCGATTGCTGCCCCTCGTTATACGCGAGGACGGGCAGTATGCAGTTTATTTCCCTATATACTACATTTCCTGATATGCGCGACATCACTTTGTAGTTCTGTTTGTAGTACTGTGTGACGTAGTTTTTGAGTGCCTCAGCCGTTCTAATTAGCTTCAGCTGTGACACTCCGCGATATAAAAAAACGCCCGAAATCCCTGTCTGTCACCTCCACATCCAGCTCGGGTCGAGCTAGAGGCAACGACGGACAGGTGAGATCTCGGGTTCCACGGCATGACCGAGTCATTGCACCTTTGAGCTCTACATATCTCTCTCATTGGTGGGTCTTTCTAGTCAGCTAGCAGTGGCGGATCCTCCATGGGGGCGTTTGGGCGCCGCCCCACTGCTTTCTCGCCATGCGAGAAGGCAGAAACAAATAGTAGAGAACTACCATTTGTTTCTGCCTTCTCGCACGGCGAGAAAGCAGAAGTTCCTGCTTGAGACAGTGGGAGGGGTTACTCTAGGGCAAGGGGGAGTGGTTTTCCCCACTGTTGTTAATACTGTCTGTTTGGCAGCCTGAGAGGCTGTCCAAACAGACAGTATTAACTGCATTAATAACAGCGGGGAAAGCCGCTCCCCCCTGCCCTCAGGTAACCCCTCCCACTCTCCCTGTTCTCTGTATGCTGCAGCATACAGAGAAATGACGTGGTGTTGGGGCAGCCGGCCGAACCAATCACAGCGCTGTGCTGTGGTGGAGCCGGAGGGGAGGGAGGCTGCCTGGCTTCCTGCGTGACGAGTCTGACGACGAATTCAAAAACAGGACGGCGGCGGAAGTCGGAGCTAACTTGAAGGCGGGAAGCCGGGAGGTAAGGTAAGTAGAAGAACAAAACCAGTTATGGGCAATCAACTTTAGCCTGACAGGAACAAATTCGGCTGCGTCATTGATCGCATGGGGAGTTGTCTCCTCGCTCTATGGGGGCGGCAAACATCCTCATTCCACTCATGGACTTTGCTTTCACAAATTCACTGTTAGCTAGCATCAGAGTAATGCAATTACTGCAAGTGAATACTACAACTCTCCTAAAATGCACTGGTTTGTTAAAGAAATAGCCGGAGCAGGCACCTGACACGGATCACTCTATCTGTCTATCAACACGTTCACCTCTGTGTTAAAGATCGGTTCTGCTTTCCACTATGTGATGGGTGTGTGAATGTTTTGACGATTATTTTAAACTGGCGTAGTGCATGTTCAATGGCGGAAACCCATATTTACCCATTTAGACACGTATTTATTAGTTTCAAATCCGAACTGGTGGCACTACAGATACTGTCATCACGCCCCGCCACTTTCAAATGTCACCAGCCGCGACTGTCAGCTAGATAATTTGCCAAGGAGGGATTGTAAATAGGACCTGCCATTTCAATTTTATAGCAGTGTTTGTGGGTCGCAGTCTCCTAATACAGGACTAACATTTTTCCTGTTTTGCTTTAACATCGAAGTTAGGATACTCGTAGACTGTTGCAACTGTTCAGAATTCACTATGGGAAGTCAACCGTGCTGTTTAGAGTCCTTAAGATCATCAGCACTGACGTTGTGAGATTAGCTGAGGGCAGTCCAGACAGGCAGAGACAGCCCGGTACTAGTACACAATATGTTCCTCCATCTACTTAGACTTTGCAGATGTTTGTTTTTTGAGCTGCAAACCGCTGTTTGATATATTCTATGCCATGTTTTTATAGTTTAAACTTTGAATCGGACACTGTTGGTGGAGATGTCATTACTCCATTTTTTCTGCACATTAACCTGTGAAGATAACTTTAGACATACAAAGAGTCATGTATGTGTGGGAATAGGTAGGACAGACTGATACAGAAGGTTTACCTTTTCCCGCTTCCTTTGTTTTTGCCAGAGCGGGGCCTTTTTGACCTGAGTTGTTCACAGGCGAGGTGATGTCCAGTCCTCTTAAAAGACTGGTGAGCGAAAAAACGTTTATTTTAGGTTGTTGAGATTTGGCACACCTCAGCACTCTCTACCAGTCTGGAGACTCTGTCCATTTTGTTCATTTAGAGTACTATAATATTTTTTTTTTTAAAGGTGCCTTCAGCATCCCGTCGATACAGAGGATTCGTATTCGGCACATGAGGTTGTATTAATTCCAACCTGTTTTTCAATCATTTTCAATTATTTTCATTTGTGTTTTCACTGTTTTCGGTACACCATTTTTAATGCAGTAGCAATGACATTTATAGACAGGTCCTGAAGAAAGCCATGGACTACCTGTCCATAAGGCTGAAACATGTCGACCTTACGTATAAGCAGTTATGTTTGAGAACTGCTTCTTGCACTGTTTTTAATAAGGATTACAATAGATACCTCAATAAAAGTTTTTTTCTCTCTTGTGAATCCTTTCTTAATTTTCACTGTCACACTATTGCACTGCACTCATCACTCCCATAGACTATTTGTAATCACATCTATGAGTTCTTGAGAGTCTGATTCCTCTTGTTTCTTTTTTCCTTCTACTTGACACTCACAAGTAATATCCACTAAGGATCCCTCTATGATCAAGAGGTAAAGTGGATGGTAGGATGGATAACCAGATAATGATACTGATCACTTTGGTGAGTGATTGGAATACAATTGTTTTCAAGTGTCTCTTTACTCTTTAATCTCCTTTTGTGGTACTCTTCATGATACAGGTGGTCAGGAATTTTACCAGATAAGCAGCTGGTGCAGCAGACCCCCGGATTAGTTATTTAGTTTTGACAGTAATAATGAGTACTCCTACGATACAAACCCTAACTAGATGTACCTAAGTATACCTAGCATGTATGTAGCTGTGTAGCCAAGAATCACCCCAGGAAAGCGGCAACCCTATTACCTGATGGGAGAGAACGAAAGGACCCTGCCTTGGTCTCGAGTTGGACACCCTGCAAGGGATGTTAGACCACTGCGTGCTGGAGTGTCTGCGGGCAGGGACATCAGCGTCTTGTGTCAGCGTGTCAGTATGGAATCTTTTTCTCCTCTGGTGTGCCCAGCAAAGATGTGGTACTTATATACCCGAAAGGTACCCTTAGGGGTTCTCCTTAGATGCGTCATGATTCTGTGGGTGGGCATGTCTGCAAAGGATGACAATAGCAGTGACCCTTATGCAGAGTTATTAAGCTGAAGATGGTAATCCTGCTGTGAAACTAAGAATTCTCATGCATAATAAATCTGGCTAGTTTTCGGAGAAAACAACACAACATTTATTTGGCACCTAACTAGGTAAATGGTGAGTGCCAGAACCGTTATGTAGAGCAAGGTAGGACAAATGTAGGTAAATAGTCGGGTGACTACGTAGGCCTATATTGGGGTACATTGGAGTTCATAACAAGTGAAGCTGCGCTGACCTGCGAGTAGAGGTAAAGGGTGACGTTTGGGAGATTTCAGGCAGTTGTGAGGCTTACCTTTAAGTTGGTGATCTCATAATGAGGTAACCTGCAGACCCCTTCGACTGAGTCTATCCCAGTGCCAATTAATGATAACTAAGTAGTGGTACATTGAGGCTTGCCTGCAGCAACGGGAAACTTAAGTGTATAGGTTAGTTCCTGAAAGCCAAGTGCCATTGACGGGTCCACATGAACAGAAAATCCTCTTAGTAGTAGATGATAGTATCTGTAGCTTTAGAAACAGCACCGACGATGCCTTATTTTCAGGATCGTTTGCGTGCAGTACACCTCGAATGCGTTTTACTAATACTGCTAAAGGAGGACGCGATCTCTGTTTGAAGGTCATTTCCAGTCGGTATATGTACAAATCTCGCGATGGACGACAGAGGCAACGCGCAGAGATTACGTCACTAGTGCACAAACTGGATAATCCAGGGAGTGTCCCGGCCTTCAGGTATGCGAGTCCATCCGCCCGGCAAATCATGACTGGCTGGCGCTATTTCGTTAGCGCACGTAAAGCACCTGGCAGCCTGACCCCAACATGATGTGCCTCCATTGCTCAGCCTGACAGACACTCATGGTGCCTTAGAAAGGCAGTTGCGGGGCACTGACGCCCTCACTGACCGAGTGCCCCTGGAAAGAGTAGAACTTTTTTTTCATGAGTTATGTTTAAAAGATGTTCTTGATGTCCATTCATTGCAGCAGATTTAAAATTTATTTGTAGCACTTCTGCCATTTCGAAGTGCTGGAAATAACAGAAATTGTTGTTACCCAATTTAATGGTACTCAGTTTAACCACCTTTAGCAGCTGTCTGCAGTGTTTCCATGCGTGTGCTGAACACATTGTTGGCAGGGTAAACCTTCGAACAAGGCACCCTCAACATCTAATTTTACCTAGTCTGGTAGTTATTTACAAACTGGGACTATCTGTTCTTTTGATCGTGAATCAGTAGTTACCATTTCTGCTATTGTAATAGATCTTCCATCTCAGAAGGATGAAGGGCTGAGTTGGCCTTGCCTGGATTCAAACTCTCGCCCTGCAGATCACTGCATGTTTCAGCTCTCCATGTTCATCTCACTGAGCCATTCTGTAAGCTATATGTATCTATTAATGTATCTTGTAGAATAGATCAAATGTAGCAGAACTCCCCTCCATCCTCTGCTAGTTCCACTACAAACAAGCCTACCTAAGAGGGTGTGTAACGCTCTTCTACGTAAACTCCCAAAGCCCGAGCTCTGCAGAGCGGATTACTTCATTTTCTTTCTTGGTATATTGGGTCATTTTAAAAAAAGTTAATTGACTGACTAGCATCAAGGGGTAATAACATCTCACTTGTGCCCCTCGCCGTGCTTGCTAAAGTCATGCGCAAAAATGTTTTTGTTGGTGGTCAAAACACCAAAGAAAAGAACCACAAATTATAAGTGCCTATTGGTTACGAAAAAAACAATTCCATTAGAGCGATGGGCGGGTCAGCTGCATCAGGATCATTTTAGGATTTCGCCGGAGGTTGAGCAATAAGGATATGATTAGGCCCGAACTATAAGCTCGATAAAGTTACATACGCTTAAAGAACTGTTTTCAAAGAAATGCGCCCTATTTCTCTTACTTAATCGATTGATTAGTAAATATCGTGCCATTGGGGGCTAGATGTTAATCTTCATTGAATGTTGGTTTTATACCTCCCAAGGCGCGTGCTCTAGAACTTGCCCTGTTCCTTTTATTGCTCAGTTGTTTTCAAGCCTAGGAAACATGTCCGGGGAAGTCTCGAGGGGGCGAGCCCCGCTCCATTTCTTGCTGGTTTGACTTCTCGTTTTGGTCGCAGCCGCTGCCATGTCCGTACGGAGAGTTCCCAGCTGATGTGTCGCCAGTTTTTAAAGTCCCCACCTCCACACAGCTTCTATTGCGTATTTATAGGACTACGGATGAATTGCAGAGTTTTGGGTCACCCATCGAGCTCTGAAAATCGCCTCGCTTCCTTTCTGTTCTTTTGTGCAGTGTTTAGAATTCCATGCATGGAGGTATTTAAAACAAGCAGGCGAGGCAGGAGATCCCGAACTCAGTGAGCGCAGGTAGGACGGGAAGTCAGGCAAAGTCGCCTGTGACGGGGGCGGGGCTGCGTACGTAACCGGAAGAGAAGGCGGAGTGAAAGCGTCTCGCGAGTCGCGACGCCAGAAGGAGAGCGGAGTCCCTCAGAATTGATCTGGTAAGTTACAAAGGGCTGGGGGGGGGCTCGGTTCCCTCGTTGTGTGTGTATGCATATGTGCGACGGCGGGGGAGAGGGGGGGGTGCACTCGTGTGTGTGTGTGTGTGTGTGTGCGCGCGCGCGCGTGTGTGTATGTCTGCGGAGGGGGGGTGGCTGTCTCTGTATGTATGTGCGTGGGCGCTTGTGTGTGTGTGTATGCGCATGCGTGTGTGGTGCTTGCGCTTCCCAGGAGACAGCGCCTGGCCACAGCGCGCGTTCCAGTTACAAATCGCCTGGAAGGATGCGCGCGGCCGGGACTGTCTCCTGGGAAGCATAGTCGCTGACAAAAGATCTCCGGCGGAGACGCGCTTCCGCGCGTTGACGCCGAGACCTAAAGTACCTCCTCACCACGTCTCACCTCTCTCTCCATCGCTGACTCCGGAACAGAGCACCCATGAAGCGCCCAAGTTCACCTGAGCCAATCACAATTCTCCAATGCAGCATTGTGATTGGTAAGCGCCCAGGCTCCCCTGAGCCAATTACAGAGCTGCAATGCAGTGTTGTGATTGGTCTGAGCTCTGTGGTTCAGTGCTCAGCCAGGGAATGGGGCCTGGGCATGTTCGTGGATGGTGAACATGCAAAGTGCGCGTGAATGGTTGGACGACCATAGAGGGCCAGCCAAACATTCATGCGCACTTTAGGGAGAGCAAACCACTCCTCCCCTCTGCTGCTCTGTCAGGAGTGCAGCCCCGCCAAGTCCTGCCTGCAAAGCTACCACAACAAAGAAAAAATAAAATGATGATAACTTAAAGTTATCATCATTTTATTTTTCCTTTAGTGACACTGCTTAAAAGCAGGGGACTACGCTCCTCCGCCATAGCGGAGGGGCCGCCTCTGCTGCTTCTTCCTTTGGGACCAAGCCAAGTGAAGAGCACATTAGAAACTCGAGTGGCAGGTTAACAAACAAGCATTTACAATGCAATGGTTTCACCTTTGGAAAAGTTAGAGCTATTGGCATTGTAAATGACAAAATTTGTATTTATGTATTGGTTTTGAAAACAGATAAATAAATGGCATTGCCATTTACATTGCCATTAGCTTAATCACTCGCGAATGTGAGACCTATTGTACCCTACGGACGAGCTCAGCAGACAGCAATTACTACCACACACACACCCAGAGCCACACACACACACACACCCAGAGCCCCCCACACACACACACCCAGAGCCAGCCACACACACTCACACCCAGAGCCAGCCACACACTCACACCCAGAGCCAGCCACACACTCACACCCAGAGCAAGCCACACACTCACACCCAGAGCCAGCCACACACTCACACCCAGAGCCAGGCACACACTCACACCCAGAGCCAGCCACACACTCACACCCAGAGCCAGCCACACACTCACACCCAGAGCCAGCCACACACTCACACCCAGAGCCAGCCACACACACACACCCAGAGCCGGCCACACACACACACCCAGAGCCAGCCACACACACACACCCAGCACCAGCCACACACACACACACCCAGAGCCACACACACACACACACACACCCACACCTACACACACACACACACACACACACACCCAGAGCCACACACACACACCCAGAGCCACACACACACACCCAGAGCCACACACACACACACACACACCCAGAGCCAGCCACACACTCACGCCCAGAGCCGGCCACACACTCACACCCAGAGCCAGCCACACACTCACACCCAGAGCCAGCCACACACTCACACCCAGAGCCAGCCACACACTCACACCCAGAGCCAGCCACACACACACACCCAGAGCCAGCCACACACACACACCCAGAGCCAGCCACACACACACACCCAGCGCCAGCCACACACACACACCCAGAGCCACACACACACACACACACACCCAGAGCCAGCCACACACACACACCCAGCGCCAGCCACACACACACACCCAGAGCCACACACACACACACCCAGAGCCACACACACACACACCCAGAGCCACACACACCCAGAGCCACACACACACACACACACCCATAGCTACACACACACACACACACACACACACACACACACACACACACACACACCCAGAGCCACACACACACCCCCAGAGCCACACACACACACCCAGAGCCACACACACACCAAGAGACACACACACACACCCAGAGCCACACACACACACACACACACCCAGAGCCACACACACACACACACCCAGAGGCACACACACACACACCCAGAGCCACACACACACACACACACACCCAGAGGCACACACACACACACCCAGAGCCACACACACACACAACTGGTGCTATGTACAGTGCTCAGATACCCGATATTGGGTCAAGTTTGCCTATATAAAACTCAGTAAAAACAAAAATACGAAATGTTTCAGCAGCATCACAGCCAAAGCAGAAAAGGGCACCCCACGCAACAACGCTTGTGTAGGCCTGTCCCCCCCTACCCCTGACAAATGAGCAGAGGTGAGGTGGACAAGAGAGTATGCCAGTAACTGTAGGTTGCATTTTATTACACGTGCAAGTATCCAAACTTCTGCTTCGACTGGGTAAGCCTATGTCTGAACTATCCCCTCGAGTAAGCCAATGACAAGTGGCTGTGTCCTTGATGGGCTCTCTATAAGATATAGATTTCGTCATTTGCGGAATATTAGGTTTGCGTGGTGGCCACGCTGTCATGTTATTGAGAATGTTTATCACCTCACCCTTAATTGCCTGCATGTGCTTCCATATTGCTTTGGGATGGAGACTCAAGCTTGAGTGGCGGAATGCAGGATTCTGCATCCTAGCAAGCTGTCCCTCCTGGTTGGTCTAAAGCACAGGTAGCATACGGGGTAACATGAAAAAACATTTGAAAATGAAAAAGGTCATGTAGCAGAAACTTGCAGAGGGCAGAAATTTACTGCAATGGTGATCTTTATCTGCAGCCCATGCCCCCGCCCATCAGATACTCATTTTGGTCCCTGCCTACGGAACAACATCATCACCATACACTCTCTCAAGTTCTAGCTATTATTCACGTCGCCATCTGCACATGTTTATGCGTCTCTCCAAACAACCTCTTGAACACCCTGCTGGAGCTGTCATTTTTTTCTTCTTCTTATCTGGCAGATGTCAAGTCAACAATCGACATAAACAGCAGTCGGAGCCACCCTCCCCTACCCCCCACACCCAACCTCTTCTAAACAGACACAATAATAACTTATTTGTGTGTTCCTACAATGCAGCTGCTTAAACCAGTTCGCTGCAAGGCTGCTCTGCCTTAATAATAATAATAATACAAAAAAATCCCTTCTGTCAAGTCTAAAGCGGCATAATGTTAAGCAAAGCTAAAGCCAGCGCACAGCTGCAAACGGGCAGACACCCTGTGCCCCCCCCCTCTTGCAGGGCCCTTGAAGTGAGGGGGCCCGACCCAGCCTCGCACAGTAATTAGCAGGGAGAGGGCAGGCCGCTGGCTTCCTTTGTGCTGAGCAAGGACAAGGCCACCAACTCCCAGGGCTGCCGCCCAACACCCAGAGTGGGGCTGCCGAGCACAGAAATCAAGTCCGGTTTTTCCCCACATTTTTGGGGGGTAGGTTTTGAACATGGCTTAGCTTGAGAAGTTGGACATGTCACATGCAACATGTGGCGAGTATAAATAACTCTCGGAATTAGCACGAAGCCAGCTCATTTTCTTTATATAGTTGTTCTTGGCAATAGTTTGGTATTCCATGTAAGTGGCATGTGCACACCCGGATAAAAACTGCATGCAAGTTTGAGAGCGTCAAAATTGCACTGATTTACTTTGTGATAACCCTCATAAAAACACTTATAAATAAAAAAAAACATTCCTAACGTGTAAAAAAAAATCTAACTCGTTCCTCATCTTATTTGCCTACGTTGCCTTGCCACTACAGAGCACTTAAAGGTTCATGATGAAGGAAGGGAGCGAGGGTAAAATGAATGAAAGTTGAAATACCCCTTTATGGTGTTATGATGTCGCCTCTCGTGCCGTCAGGAGTGTAGCTGCATTTATAGAATGCGTCACACCCCGGACGAGGTGCCAACATGCACCAGCGGTGAGCAGCACGCTACAGTGAGGCCAATGCGTTATCAGAACGGTAGAATTGCTGGGTGGCCTGTATGGGAAGCAGTTTGATGTCGAGGAAGACTAGAGCGGTGATTTTATTCCATCCTAGATTGCTGCGCCCGGGAAGAAGCGGAGTGACTGCCATTGCACGCTAAATGCACCTCTGAGTAAACAAGCATTTACAAGTGGGGCCGGTACATAACGTGTAGGAAAATTAAAAAACTTACCTCCGGGAGTCGGCTCGGAGTAGGGAGCGGGTCTGGTCTGCGTCCTCACAGGGAGAACCGTCCGGCTGGTGTGAGGAAGGATGCCGAAGAAAAAAAAAAAATCCCCGCCCACCGCCGCATGACGTGGGCAAAAAGAGAAAAATTCTACGGAACGCCCATGAATCGCCTCGGACAATGACGGATGCCTCTCTCTTCCAATGGCTAGCCTCCATTTATGGAGCTAGCCAATAGAAGAGAGAGGCGGGACAAAGCCACATACACTATTCTCAAAAGATTTCGCCTGCAGCGGATCGCCAGGCGAAACCTAAAAACCCTGCAATTCTAAATGACCTACGTTCTTCAAGGATCATTTCCATTGCAATTGGTGACACCATGAGCACTGACCTCAAATTCTTAGCAGGTGAAAAATAATAGAGGAGGCATCAGATAGAATACGAAAAAGATCCCGAAAGCAAAATAAAATGAGTAAGCATTTTGTGCATGGTTCTATCTCCTTAACAGTTGAGAAAATAAGTGAAAATCAATCAGTGATATGGCTTTTCCCAATGGGGGATTCAACATGCTTTGTGGATTGATATTTTGGACTCCCATTCTTCTTGAAGCACTTAGTCTCAGGATGGGCACTGGAAGTTGCAAAAGGAGCATAGGAGTTTAAACTTGCATGCTGTCCCCGTAGGGCTGTAGGGCATTCCATTTTAGGTCTTGCCTGAGGCAGCTGTCTCTTTGTGATCTACTTTATCTTAAACAAACCTAAAAGCTCTTAGAGACCACCTATTATTTACCATTGTTTGACATCTTCATCACTCTCACTTCCTTTGTCTTCAGTGGTCAGAGGCAGCTGGGCTGGTTTCATTTTGCACGCCTGTTTCGCTCCCTAGGGCTTTGGAAGAATCTGTGTTGCACTTATTTAGATTCGAGACTCACAGACACATGAATGCACGCAAGCATAGACACAAACCAGGATTTGGGGTATCAATCAACACCAACACAGACAGCAGTTTCGAGCCTGCACATATCACATGAATCACTTCACTTAGCACAATACTACTCAATGCCACTTTACTCCATTTTTGATCCCTCAACTCTATAACACTCCACTCTACGACACTCAACTTCACTTTATGACAATCTACTCCACTCTACACCACTCTACACTACTCAGCTCTACGACACTCCAATCTATGCCACTTCAGGCCACTCCACTCTACTTAACTCTATGCCACTGTACTCCAATATACTCCACTTTACACTACTCTATGCTACTCTACTCTTTGCCACTCTACTTCTCTCTACACCACTCCATGCCACTTTACTCCATTCACACCACTCCTTTCTAGGCTATTCCACTCTACTCCACACCACCTCACTCTACTCCACACCACTCCATGGAAAACACTACTCCACTCTGTCACTCCACTTCATACTGTCCACCCTAAGATACTCTATTCCAATCTGCAGCCCTCTAATCACTCTATGAGACCACTACATTCTGCGCCATTCCACTTTATACCACTATACTCCACTCTACCCCACTCTACACACCTTCATTCTAAGACACTCGACACCATTCTATGTCAGTTCAATCTATGCCACTCCACTCTACTACACTTTGCTCCACTCCAATGCGCGACACTTTACAGCACTAAACTGGATACCACTCAACTCCACTCTACATCACTCCACTCTAAGCTACTCTATAATACATCAATCCATACACTGCCTCTCCACGCTACTCCACTCCACTCTAGGATTGTCCAAATCGACTCCCACCTACCCAACTCCACTCTATGACTCTCTACTTTATGACACTCTATGCCATTCTACTCTATGACAATCCACTCTACTCCACTATACGCCACTCCACCCTATAACACTCTACTCCACTCCATGCCATTCTACAAGACTCTACACCACATGAACTATACAGCACGTTACCCAACCTATGACACCCTACTCCACTCCACGCCACTCTACTCTATGCTAATCCACACCACTCTATGGTACTCCACTCTACACCACCCCACCCTACTCCACTCTATGCTATTGCACTATGCCACTCCACTTTACACCACTCCACCCTATGCCATTCCACTCTATGGTACTCTACTTCACTCAATGTCACTCCATGCCACGCCACTCCATTTTCTAAGGCACTCCATGGGAAAACACTCCCTACTTAACTGTTTGCCACTCCACTCTATGCCCCTTCCCTCTACAACACTTCACATCACTTTAATCAACTCTACTGTCCTCCAGTACATGCTACTCTACTCTACATCCCTCTAATCCATTTTTCTCCACTCTGCTCTATGCCACATCATGTCACTCAATGCCACTCCACTTCACTCCACTCTACTCTACTCAACTACACTCTGTGCCACTCCATGCCACTTTACTCCACTCTATGCCACTCTACTCCACTCAATTCCATTCTACACCACTCCACTCAACTGCACTCCACTCTATAATACTCTACTCCACTCCACACTACGGCACTCTAATCCACTCTACAAAACTCTACTTCACACTTCACCACTCCAATCTACGCCACTCTAACCTATGACACTCATCTTTACAACACTCCACTCCACTTTACAACACACCACTCTAAACCACTCTTCTCCACTCAACACCACTCTACTCTACACCACTCCCCATCACTCTACTCAACTCCACTATGCTCTACAATATTCTATGACACTCTACTCCACTCTGTGCCATTCATCTCAGTGCCAGTCTATGCCACTCTACCACATTCTACTCCACTGTACACACAAAACTCAGCGTAACAGTAAAAAATCTCCACGAGCACGCAGAGTTCCACGAACATGCGGAATTGCTTGTTCCACCCATTCGCGATGCTTTTTTCCTGTTCGTGAATGCTGTTTGCGTGTTCGAGGGGAAATATCTCACGAACACGCATTTTGAAAGCGCAAACAAGCAGAAAATTCCACAAAGCTGCAGATCGCGGAATTTTGGGTAATTCTGCATACTCCGCGGAACGTGAAATTACCCAAATTCTGTAAATTCTGTGAGCGGCACAGAATTTACCACCCAGGCCTACGTACAAGGCCCTCCACAACACTGGACCAGTATACCTAAACAACCTCCTCTCTTTTTACGTACCAAAGAGAAACCTCTGATCAGCTGATCTCTCTTTTGCCACCTTGCCACGCATCTAAAAGACCAGAACGGGTGGAAAGTCCTTCTCCTACCCCGCAGCCAAGACCTGGAATGACCTCCCCCTCCGTAAAAGCCCTACTCTGCTCCAATTCAGGAGGGACCTCAAGACCAGCACCCTACAGTACTCTACATCATTCCACTCTATGATACTCTACTTCCCTTAACTCTACACCACTCTACTCTGCTCCTGGCCACTCCATGTCACTCTACACCACTCCACTCTATGACAGTCTGCTCCCCTCTATGCTAATCCACTCTTGCCGATCCATTGTACACCACTCTAGACCACTCTACGCCACTCTAGACCACTCCACAACACTCTACTCCACTCTATGCCACTCCACTCTATGACACTCTGTGCCACTCTACTCGACACCACTTCACTTCACTTCACTTCACTCCACTCTACTCACCTGCACTCTAAGACACTCTACTTCACTTTACGACACGCTATGCTACTCTGCTCTACTCTACTCCACACCATTCCAGTCTAAACAATTATACTCCTTTATGTCACTCTACGCCACTCTACCATACTCCACCCACTCTACGACACTGTACTCCATTGTGTACGACTCCACTCCATGCTATGACACTCTTCTCCACTCTACAACACTCTACAACACTCTACAACACTCTACAACACTCTACTACACTCTACTACACTCTGTGCCCCTCCACTCTATGCCACTACACTCTATGACACTCTAACCTAGTGTATGACTCTCCACTCTACAACACTATGCTCCACTCTACAACAGTCCACTCCGCTCTATGACACTCCAGTCTTTGCTTCTCTATGCTATGCCACTCTACTCCAGTCTATGCTATACTACTCTATACTACTCCACACTACAATACTCTATACTACTCTACACTATGATGCTCTATGCCATTCCACTCTACTGCACTCGACGTGAGCCTAGGCCACTCCACTCTATGCCACTCCATTCAATGACACTCTATTCCATTTGGCAACACTCTACTCCACTCTAACGGGCAGTCTACTCTATGTCAGTTTACCCCACTATTTGACAAGCCACTCAACGACACTCTACTCCACTCTACCACCCTCCACTTTAGAACACTCCACTCCCCTTTACACCACTAACTTTTAGCCACGCTGCACAGCAGCAGCGCTGGTGTATCACATGGCTAAAGGCACGTCAGCAAAGCTAATCACACTTGCATAGGTGATAACTAGTGGCTTTGCCAATGCTTGTTTTGTACTGCTGGCATACTATTTTCTTGTTTCCACAGTTCTATGGATGCGAAAGGGCTGAATAGCTGTTCATGCACTAGACACTACACTGAATTTTGAATTCCAGAGAAGGATCCGATCACAGGTAACCTCGTTCCATAATTCCATTATCTGTCTAAATTTCAAATAGTGAAATTAGGAGGAACTTGGGTAATCAACTGCCACATTATAAAACAGAGAGATGTAGCCTAATATCTGGGGTGCCAGGGCTGGAAACTTTTCTGTCATGACTACTGCTATCCAGTTCTTAATGGACCTCTCCATTCATTTCTCTTTGGCTTGAATTCGCCATCCTTTCCTAACATATCCTTCTCAAAGCATAACCCTGTCCTGCTTAAGTGAAAATATATTGCAATACTCACCTTTGCAGATTCTTTCTAGGGCTGTGGGAAAGGTACACCAAAGGGCTGCTTTACTTGAGGAAAGAATGCACCCTAAGAAATTATGAAAATGGGTTTACTTCCACTGAACTATTGTTGGCTCTCTCGGAATTGTTTAGCCCATTCAATAAAGTGGACTTTGGATTACTCCTCAGTGATCTGCAAAATACACCCTTTGTATCTGACCCAGATCTACAATGATTCAGTCCTATCTTTCATATTGGGAGGCAGTATAAAGTATTGGACCATGACAATCTACTAAGGTTTATGATAACTGCAGTGCGCCCCACGGCTCACCCTTTGTCTTTTTCTAACTAAATATAATCATAAACCACTTTATCATATCCTATGACATTAAGGGCTGTTGTTCCACTCCAATGCAGATGACATCCAGATTTATCCTGTTGTTAATAGTACTTATGAAAATGTTGCCTCATTATAGATTCAACCTGGATGACCTGCCTAGTAGTATAAACTTAAGTTGTTTAAAGTTGAATGGGGCCTATACAGAGATCTAGCTATTATGCACCTACTACAGTTTGTTCTTCCTCAACTTCACCATGCTTGACATGTCTATTATATTGAAAATAAAGCCAAAAATTTGGCAGAAAAATTTGACAATAAGCTTAGCTTTCAGACAGATATAGGCGCAGTTGTTCATTCTGCCTTTTTTCCTACCATACTCAGATGAAATCTTTTACAACGGAATTGTTGGTGCTATGATGGATGAAAAATTGGACTATGCAATTAATGTGTTGGGACAACTCTCAAAATTCTAAATCAAAGGGGTGGAGAAGAGGGTCCTTGTGAGACCCCACCACAAGGGGCTAGGGGGTCCGGGTATTCTTAACTGTCTCATTCTTCCTTTTTTTCTTGGCTCTCAGCAGAGTTCAAGTCACAAGATGACTGCCAACAGATAGTGGTTAATGTGTTAGCAGTCAATCAGAACTCATCACAAGATCTGTCAATTCCGCAGACCCTCAGCATCCCTATTTATCTATAAATCTTTTTTCTTTAATGACTCCAAAACTACTGACAGGATTTACACCAAATTACAACATGTGCTCTTTCTGGATTAAAAGCTAGCTTTCTGCCACATTTGGTGTAATTCCATTCAGCAGTTCGGGCTGTAGTCATATTCAAAATCCCTATGGAAATTATCATGTGGAAAACACGTTTTGAGACCCCACCTTTTTCTCGGCCACTGCTTGAATAATCACCCCTGAATCTTTCCAGACAGCAGCTGAACTGACTGGCATACTAGTTTTGAACATTTTGTGAAGATTCGTCAAACGGCGCCAAAGTTATTAGTAAAAAATAAAATGCCCCATCAATGGAAACTAGATCCTAACTGTAATAACATATTGGTGATGGCAAGTAGGAAATATATATATTCACTGAAAAAACAGGTTTCAGAGACGTTAGCATTAGAAACTAGCATTTTTAAAAACCTTAGAAATTCACTGAAAAAAACACAGGTTTCAGGGACGTTATAGTTAATTGGACATTTCACTTGTATAAAACCAGAGAAATTGGACTGTTATATTTAGTTGAGCTAACTATAACTAGCACACCCGCAATGCACTGCTGATGACATCACATATTACGCAAACACAACAGGTGATGGACCGAATGTGGATCAATGTCACACACTCAACCCAGTCCAAGGATCTGGGCCCAAATCCATCGTTTTTTTGCACTCCACACCACCCTGGGTTAGACAATGGCGATATGAAAATCAGCTCTGACCCTGTGCCCCATGGGAACAGTCCAGTCCGAACTACAAAAGCCATGTCCTTCCCAGAACGGAATCAAGCATCCGAGGACCAGACCGGTTTCGAGGTAACACCTCTCATCAGCCCGGCTAGCTTGACTCCAGTGGTGTGGAGTGCCTGGGACCCACGTCTGGGCATCCCCAGCGCACTTAGGGCGGAATATGCAAACACAACAGGTGATGGACCGAATGTGGATCAATGTCACACACTCAACCCAGTCCAAGGATCTGGGCCCAAATCCATCGTTTTTTTGCACTCCACACCACCCTGGGTTAGACAATGGCGATATGCCAATCAGCTCTGACCCTGTGCCCCATGGGAACAGTCCAGTCCGAACTACAAAAGCCATGTCTTTCCCAGAACGGAATCAAGCATCCGAGGACCGGACCGGTTTCGAGGTAACACCTCTCATCAGCCCGGCTAGCTTGACTCGTGGTGTGGAGTGCCTGGGACCCACGTCTGGGCATCCCCGGCGCACTTAGGGCGGAATATGCAAACACAACAGGTGATGGACCGAATGTGGATCAATGTCACACACTCAACCCAGTCCAAGGATCTGGGCCCAAATCCATCGTTTTTTTGCACTCCACACCACCCTGGGTTAGACAATGGCGATATGCAAATCAGCTCTGACCCTGTGCCCCATGGGAACAGTCCAGTCCGAACTACAAAAGCCATGTCCTTCCCAGAACGGAATCAAGCATCCGAGGACCGGACCGGTTTCGAGGTAACACCTCTCATCAGCCCGGCTAGCTTGACTCCAGTGGTGTGGAGTGCCTGAGACCCACGTCTGGGCATCCCCAGCGCACTTAGGGCGGAATATGCAAACACAACAGGTGATGGACCGAATGTGGATCAATGTCACACACTCAACCCAGTCCAAGGATCTGGGCCCAAATCCATCGTTTTTTTGCACTCCACACCACCCTGGGTTAGACAATGGCGATATGCAAATCAGCTCTGACCCTGTGCCCCATGGGAACAGTCCAGTCCGAACTACAAAAGCCATGTCCTTCCCAGAACGGAATCAAGCATCCGAGGACCGGACCGGTTTCGAGGTAACACCTCTCATCAGCCCGGCTAGCTTGACTCCAGTGGTGTGGAGTGCCTGGGTCCCACGTCTGGGCATCCCCAGCGCACTTAGGGCGGAATATGCAAACACAACAGGTGATGGACCGAATGTGGATCAATGCCACACACTCAACCCAGTCTAAGGATCTGGGCCCAAATCCATCGTTTTTTTGCACTCCACACCACCCTGGGTTAGACAATGGCGATATGCAAATCAGCTCTGACCCTGTGCCCCATGGGAACAGTCCAGTCCGAACTACAAAAGCCATGTCCTTCCCAGAACGGAATCAAGCATCCGAGGACCGGACCGGTTTCGAGGTAACACCTCTCATCAGCCCGGCTAGCTTGACTCCAGTGGTGTTGAGTGCCTGGGACCCACGTCTGGGCATCCCCAGCGCACTTAGGGCGGAATATGCAAACACAACAGGTGATGGACCGAATGTGGATCAATGTCACACACTCAACCCAGTCCAAGGATCTGGGCCCAAATCCATCGTTTTTTTGCACTCCACACCACCCTGGGTTAGACAATGGCGATATGCAAATCAGCTCTGACCCTGTGCCCCATGGGAACAGTCCAGTCCGAACTACAAAAGCCATGTCCTTCCCAGAACGGAATCAAGCATCCGAGGACCGGACCGGTTTCGAGGTAACACCTCTCATCAGCCCGGCTAGCTTGACTCCAGTGGTGTGGAGTGCCTGGGACCCATGGCTTTTGTAGTTCGGACTGGACTGTTCCCATGGGTGGTGTGGAGATGCAAAAAAACGATGGATTTGGGCCCAGATCTTTGGACTGGGTTGAGTGTGTGACATTGATCCACATTCGGTCCATCACCTGTTGTGTTTGCATATTCCGCCCTAAGTGCGCTGGGGATGCCCAGACGTGGTTCCCAGGCACTCCACACCACTGGAGTCAAGCTAGCCGGGCTGATGAGAGGTGTTACCTCAAAACCGGTCCAGTCCTCGGATGCTTGATTCCGTTCTGGGAAGGACATGGCTTTTGTAGTTCGGACTGGACTGTTCCCATGGGGCACAGGGTCAGAGCTGATTTGCATATCGCCATTGTCTAACCCAGGGTGGTGTGGAGTGCAAAAAAACGATGGATTTGGGCCCAGATCCTTGGACTGGGTTGAGTGTGTGACATTGATCCACATTCGGTCCATCACCTGTTGTGTTTGCATATTCCGCCCTAAGTGCGCCGGGGATGCCCAGACGTGGGTCCCAGGCACTCCACACAACTGGAGTCAAGCTAGCCGGGCTGATGAGAGGTGTTACCTCGAAACCGGTCCGGTCCTCGGATGCTTGATTCCGTTCTGGGAAGGACATGGCTTTTGTAGTTCGGACTGGACTGTTCCCATGGGGCACAGGGTCAGAGCTGATTTGCATATCGCCATTGTCTAACCCAGGGTGGTGTGGAGTGCAAAAAAACGATGGATTTGGGCCCAGATCTTTGGACTGGGTTGAGTGTGTGACATTGATCCACATTCGGTCCATCACCTGTTGTGTTTGCATATTCCGCCCTAAGTGCGCTGGGGATGCCCAGACGTGGGTCCCAGGCACTCCACACCACTGGAGTCAAGCTAGCCGGGCTGATGAGAGGTGTTACCTCGAAACCGGTCCGGTCCTCGGATGCTTGATTCCGTTCTGGGAAGGACATGGCTTTTGTAGTTCGGACTGGACTGTTCCCATGGGGCACAGGGTCAGAGCTGATTTGCATATCGCCATTGTCTAACCCAGGGTGGTGTGGAGTGCAAAAAAACGATGGATTTGGGCCCAGATCTTTGGACTGGGTTGAGTGTGTGACATTGATCCACATTCGGTCCATCACCTGTTGTGTTTGCATATTCCGCCCTAAGTGCGCTGGGGATGCCCAGACGTGGGTCCCAGGCACTCCACACCACTGGAGTCAAGCTAGCCGGGCTGATGAGAGGTGTTACCTCGAAACCGGTCCGGTCCTCGGATGCTTGATTCCGTTCTGGGAAGGACATGGCTTTTGTAGTTCGGACTGGACTGTTCCCATGGGGCACAGGGTCAGAGCTGATTTGCATATCGCCATTGTCTAACCCAGGGTGGTGTGGAGTGCAAAAAAACGATGGATTTGGGCCCAGATGTTTGGACTGGGTTGAGTGTGTGACATTGATCCACATTCGGTCCATCACCTGTTGTGTTTGGACATCACATATTACATCACTCATGACATGGTCAGTGACAGAACTGAGGACAAAACTGATGGGGAAACAACCTTTACAACGCAACTTTTACAACGCACTACCATTACAACAAAACTTTTACAACGCAACATCCATTACAATGCACCCATTTCATTTCATTTCATAAAGCTTTATTCGGAGCATTTGAAAAACATGTCCATAAAAGCACAAATAATACAGACATTTCATACAATTTCATAGAAGAAAACACAAATATAAAAATATAGAATTATCAATTACAGACAATATATATACAATACAGATTTCAAAGAAATACACATTTTACAAAATATCCAGAGGGGGATGGAATAAATATTTAAAAAAATGTACATATATTTTAAAAACACATACTTTTCCTGGCGCTAATCGCTTTGAGCAAAAAAGATGCAGTAAAAAAGCAAATGTCCGGGTGGTTCAGATTAAAAATCAATTTCATAGCCTCTGTAATGTTTCTCACCCCAAATCTAATGAATAATGGCTTCAAGTAGAATTTCCGTAACTCAATGTACAAATCACATGTTAACAAAAAGTGCTTAGTGCTTTGTTCAGTTTTATTGTTACATTTACAGGGACCAACAGGGCGCATTTTAATGTTAGGACATGCAACCAGATGATGTACTATACCCATCCTCATTCTGGTTAGTACAAACTGGTGCGAGGTTCTTGTCACCTGTGATAGATATGGTCTAAAACCAGTAAATTCATTCAAGCTATTGTATAGTACACAAGTAGTTAACTTAGAATCCTCTAAGAGATGCCTTTCGTTACAGTGATTTAAAAAGATTGTTTTCACATTAGATTTGGGGATTTCCGAGAGCCTGTAAGGGTCCACTAACACATTGATCCCGAATAATTTTTGTACACAATCAATAATATATTTGATCCAGGGGATCTTCAAGTGTTGGTGCAGTAAAAGGCAGTCCTTAATAATTGTCTATTCAATGAGGTACCATCACTGAGCCAGATAGAGCGCCACAGTAGTATGGGCCTCAGCATGATCAGATCGTTTAGCGCTTGGATCCCTGTTTCATTGTGAACCAAGGAATTGGAAGTAGACTTGGGTAAACATAAGAGCTTTTTCAGGAAGAGGTTCTCCTCTACCTGAAGGCTCTTGGCAGATGACACACCCCAAACTCCTGCCCCATAAAGGGCAGCAGAGAGACATTTTGCTTGGTAAATATTTAACATGTCTTTGATACGTCTATTCCCCAGTTTCTTGGAAAACAGAAAGACCCCATTGGCGCTCCTAATCATCTTAGTTCTGACCACCTTATGTTCAGTGGCCCAACTCCCATTATTAGAAAAAGTAATTCCCAAATAACAAAAGTTATCAACTTTTTTCACTGGTTCACCATCAATAACGTAGTGGGTTTTACCTATTCTTTTAACTTTTCCAGAACCGCATTCCATTACATAAGTCTTAGCCTTATTAATCACCAGTTTCCTATTCTTAATGAAGGATACAAAACAATCCATTAAACGCTGGAGACCCAAGGGTGTCCTAGACAGTAACACTGCGTCATCCGCATAGAGTAATACAGGTATGTTAAAGTTATTGACTCTAGGGGCATCTGCAGCGACTGCCTGCAGGGCAGATTCGACCTCATTGATAAAAAGGGTAACAAGCAGGGGTGCTAGAACGCACCCCTGTCTGATACCCCTTCCTATCCCAAACTTAGTGGTACATTCCCCATTGGGTCCATAGCGGACGCTGGTGCGAAGTTTTTCATACAGTCGGGCTAAGAAATAAATAATTCCTTCAGGGGCACCCATTTCCAGTAATTTGGCCCATAATATTGCGTGGTCTACCAAATCAAAGGCACTACTAAGGTCGGCGAAACAAAGGTAAAGCGACCCTTTTTTCGCCTGGGTGTATTTTCCCACTAATAGCTCTAAATTCAAACACTGTTCTATAGTACCACGGCCTTTTCTAAAGCCGAATTGACAGTTACTTAGTATCTCGTTTGATTCTGCCCACTCTTCTAATCTTAGAAGGAGGACCCTACTCATAATTTTAACTGATGAATCCAATAAGGATATAGGTCTGTAATTTTTAGCATCCCCCCGATCTCCTTTCTTGAAAATAGGGATGATTATTGACTCTTCCCAAGTAGACGGTATATTACAGCAAATAGCTGTGTTAAAGATTTTGGTAAGCAGTGGGCCCCAAATATCTGGCGCGGTCTTGTACACGTCTATGGGAACGCCATCTGGCCCCTGGGCCTTACCTCCTTTACTAGCTCTTATACTAGCCATAGTCTCACTGATGGTAATATCTAAGGCTAGGATGGGCCATCTATCCCCATTGGTATCTGTTAAATTACTAGAGTCAAAGATGTTAGAAAAATGCTGGATCCACGTATCCATGCACACGTTAGAAGTGAGTTCTGGGACCTTGTCATCTTTTAGGAATGGGCTATTCACCGTGGACCAGAACAAGGTACAATTATTCGTGTCCGCTGCTTGGGTGAGATTATCCCAGGCTTCTTGCTGTAATTCAGCTTTCCTGCGTTTTAGGGTCGTGTTATATCCCTGTCTAAGTTGGACCACCAAAACTTTGTCCCTTGGTGTAGCTGCAAGGGCCTCTTTAAGTTCCTTCCGGGTATTGGAACAAGCATGATCAAACCAACCCCTTGGGCACCTTGCTTTAGACCCAGCCTCTTTAGTAAACTTTTTGTTGATAATGGAATTAATACTGTTAAAGTGATCAATACTGTCAGACGAGGTGCCTTCCTGTTCTAAAATTGCCGTGATATCCATCAGACAACTAGAGATAATGGAATCTGATATTATAGCAGCTTTTTCTCCTTTCCACCTCAGTCTATAACCATTCTGTCTATGGGGTTCAATATTGTTGATAATACCTTGTTCACCGACATGATTTTTTCCCCAGAAGGTTAATTCAGTGGTCAAACAGTTATGGTCACTCAACATAATATCTATCACATTGGGCATTGGGCATAGCGGGGCAATGGTTGATGACATGCATATAAAATCAATAACGGTATTAGCGCCCCTTCCTTTAAAAGTTGGAATATTTCCACCCATGTCATTTTTAGCATTATCCATGATTTCCAAGTCATATTGAATCATAAAATTATTCAAAGTTTCCCCGTAGGTGTGATGGGGAAAATGGACTTCAGCTTCCCCCTGTCGGTTATACACACCACAAACCTTCTGGGGGGATAATGGGCACACAGGTACATTAAAATCCCCCACAAAAATAAATTCAAATGCAATATTAAAATTCTCCACGAAATTATTCACTGCCGTATCTAATTCATTAATTGCTAAATGTCTAGTGTTGTCAAAAACATTGTTATAGAAATTTATCAATAGAATGTTTCTGCCAGATTCTTGTGAAAGCCATAAGATTTGCGAATGCGCCCCCACATTAACACATTTTCTCACAGAGATGGGTAATTTGACAGAAATTAACACCAACAAACCGCCTTTAGCTCTACCATGAGTTGAAGGCAATGCTGGGAGCTCATAGGACACATACCCCTCAATGCCTTTGAAATTTTTACTCCAGGTTTCCTGAAAGCACAGGATGTCAAACAAATACACAAAATCATTCCAGCCTAAGGCATCCTCCTTGGCCATAATTCCCGCAATGTTCCAGCTAGCAATGTGACAGGTTATCTTCTCTCTTTCTTTGCTAGCATTTGACAGTTCAACATTAGATATGGGCATGTTATTCTCTATATTAAAAAGCTCTATGTTAGGTATAAAGTTTAGGATATCTCCCCCAGTCAACGTACAGTTCAAACAAACATTACCCGTTTCTTCAGTTAACAAAATGACTTCTTCATTAGGAGTACTAAACCCTAGATCCCTAAGAGGTTCAATCTCATGTCAATCGTTCTGGTCTAGGTGACTCAGGGACTGAAACCTGTTCTGAGTAGGGACCTGGTAAACCATTCCGTTATCATACAAAGGGGTGTTGCCAAATGGTACAAATGGGTTGGGGGTATGCATTAAGGGAACATTCCCCCCAAACATAGGGTTCCCCATATGCAGCGGTGTGGTGAATGGACCATTTTGTGGGCCAAAGAAAAAGTTAGGCATCAATGGTCTATTTACCATATGTGGATAGGTAGGGTTACTCGGAGCCCTCTCCTTACAGTTTAATGGAGGTTGCCCACCAAGGTGGTTATAAAAGTAGCCCAATGGTCTAGCAATTACTTCAGTCACCGACTGTGTAATTGAAGCCGCTCTAAGCAAGACCGTTGCCACATGTTGTGGGTGCTTAAAATTAATTATCACACAATCCCCCCCGCCGTTTATTTTGGTGTTACCTATCCAGTTGACTCTTCTGATGGAGATAATTTGGTCAGCATAGCCAACTGGATAGCCACAATGACGGTTTAACCAGGAAATGGTTTTATTTCTCAGAGAATCAGGTGTCTCATATTCACTTGGGGACTGAATGAGAATGGGGACGTTAGTTAAAACCACCACGTAAGGTACACAGTCGGGTGGTAGATCAACAGGGCGTCTACATATCCTAGTGGGCACCCCATTAGATCCTCCCGTCGTATCAGTTGGAACTGTCACCACAGGTACTGATACTTGCGTAGGGGCTTGCATGGGGGCTGATATTTTAACACCCGGCGAAGTACTTATAACCCCATTGTTTGATGGGTTTGTGGATCTTCCTACCTCCTGAGTCGATGTGGGTAGTGGTTTCTGTGGTTTCGGTTGTTCTTTAGAGGCGTGTTTCCTAGTGATAGTGGGAGGGGCACTAGTAGAGGCTTGTGGCTGCTCCTTATCCCTAGTGGGAGCAGTAACAGGACAGGTTGACTTTTTAATGTCAGCTAAAGACTTTTCTAAGTTGTCTGCATGCTTACCCACCAAGCCCCTTAACCTGGCTACTTCCTCCTGGAGATCTCCTATCTTAGTGAGCAATGGCTCTACCACCATACTAAGTTTACTGAGAATAGTACTCGTTAGTGAGTCAATTTGATCAGGCTTCAAGGAAACATATTTATCTAGGTTCGGGGTTACTAAATCATCGGTATGTTCCAGTTGGGTCGTATCTTTTTTTCTTCTTGAGATATGACTACCTCGCTTGGGAATTGGTTTTCTGCAAGCTCGCATAAATTTGGAAGCCCTCCCAGATTGCTGAGGTGTCCCCCCAACATTATCACCTTGGTCATCTTCCCCCATTATTGACTTGTCTAAGGCCTTAGTCGCTTCGACATTTATGCTAATAATGCTATTGTCAAGTTCCACAGGAGCGACCATCTCATTAGCAATATTATCAGAGTTTACATGATTATTTGCATCGGCAGACAGAGTCAAAGGAGGGTCTGCAATAGTACTTTTTCCTAGTGACTTCCTCCTATCGCTGTTGATTTTAGACACCACTTTCAGTAAGTAATTATCCGGCAATGTACTTTGGACTGACATTTCTGGGATTGCTTTAACAGTATCCGTTAAACTTTAGGTTAAAAAACAAGGGGAAACAAGTGACTTTCCCACAAAATGTCCTTCAATGGTACTCACAGTTCGTGCCAAGGGGGGTGGCCCTGCCCGGCCTCTTCTGGCCCCTGACGGCCACAGACGGCCCCGCCCTTGTCCCGGGCTTCTCCCGGTCGCTCCCGCGCGCGACTCGCGGGGCGAGAGGGGGTGTCAGCCTTTAACTGGCGCCTCCGGGCGCTCTTTGCGCGTCACGGGCGCGCTGTAGGCAGAGGGCGTGCTGGGGATTGTGGTCCGGTCTCGGGGACGCCTCCCGGCGTGTGCTCGTCCCGCCGTTTCCCTCACGGCAAAGCCCGATGGCCACAGAATGCAGGTAAGCCTCTGGTGTTCCCCCACTGGGCTCCCGGGGGGTCAGCCTTTAACTGGCGCCTCCGGGCGCTCTTTGCGCGTCACAGGCGTGCTGTAGGCAGAGGACGTGCTGGGGATTGTGGTCCGGTCTCGGGGACGCCTCCCGGCGTGTGCTTGTCCCGCCGTTTCCCTCACGGCAAAGCCCGATGGCCACAGAATGCAGGTAAGCCTCTGGTGTTCCCCCACTGGGCTCCCGGGGGGTCAGCCTTTAACTGGCGCCTCCGGGCGCTCTTTGCGCGTCACGGGCGCGCTGTAGGCAGAGGGCGTGCTGGGGATTGTGGTCCGGTCTCGGGGACGCCTCCCGGCGTGTGCTCGTCCCGCCGTTTCCCTCACGGCAAAGCCCGATGGCCACAGAATGCAGGTAAGCCTCTGGTGTTCCCCAATGCACCCATTACAACGCATGACACTACAACGCATACCACTACAACGCATGTCATTACAATGCAGCCATTACAACGCATACCATTACAATGCATATAATTACAACACATAGTACCCTTACACTATCCAACACTTACCCTACTGTTGCACCCCCTGGAGTTAGAATAGTAATTTTTACCCCTACACTATCCAACACTTCCCCTACTGTTGCACCCTCTGGAGTTAGAATAGTAATTTTTACCCCTACACTATCCAACACTTACCCTACTGTTGCACCCCCTGGAGTTAGAATAGTAATTTTTAGCCTTACACTATCCAACACTTACCCTACTGTTGCACACCCCTGGAGTTAGAATAGTCATTTTTACCCCTACACTATCCAATACTTACCTTACATGCAATGTAATGTTATGCGTTATAATGGTATGCGTTGTAAAGGTAGTATGCAATTTAATGGAATGCGTTGTAAAGGTAGTTTTTAAAAATTCGTTGTAATGGCATGCGTTGTAATGGAATGCGTTGTAATGGATGTTGCGTTGTAAAACATGCGTTGTAAAGGTATGCATTGTAAAAGTATGCATTGTAACATCATACATCTAAACTGATAACATCTCAAATGACATTATTGATGACATCATCCAGTGACTGTGTTTTTCTGAAAAGTTTAAGTATGATATATACACACGCACGCCAAGGTGTATTGAAGAATGAATGGGTGTATGAGTGTCTGAATGGATGATTTAGGGGGTGTATGATTGACTGTATAAGTGAGTAATTAAACGAGTCTTAGTGAATGCATGGGTGAATGACTAATCTGTGTGAATGTCTGTATCAGTCTCACAGTTGCTGTATAAGTCGCTGCATGAGTTGGTGAGGAGCCACATGAGTGTCTAAATTGTTTAATGATTGGTTGTCTGAGAACCTGTATGCGTGCCTGAGTGTCTGTGTGGGTGGGTGGTGTAACTACCCGCATGGATGTGTGAGTGGGTGATTCTGTGGGTTTATGGGTTCATGAGTGTGTCTACGAGGGGTTGTATGGGTGAGTGAGTGTGCATATGACTTTGTTGGTGAGTGAATGGATATCTCAGTGGTATATGTGTGAGTAACTATGTATGTGAAAGGCAGTATATGTTAGTGTTGGAGTATATAACTGACTATATGTGAGAGTGAGGGATTGTGAGAGTGGCAGTATGGATGAGCGTGTGCTTGTGTCAGTGATTGTATAAGAGAGTAAGTATGTGTTAGTTTCTTTATGAATAAGTGAGGTGGTGTGTGAATAACTGTATAGGTGAGTAAATAGGAGTGTGATTGATTCTTTGCATGACTGACTAGGTGTGTGAGTAACTATGGGTGAGTGGCAGTGTGTGAGTGTCTGTATGGGTGTATGAGTGCATATATCAGAGGCTGTATTGATGAGTGACTGCGTGCATGAGTGACTGTATGGGTGAGTGATTAGATGTGTGTAGACCTATGAATCAGTGAGTGGGTATGCACTAACTGGTATTGGTGTGTCTATGGCAGTGTTCTTCAATCTGTGGGGCGCGCCCCCCCGGGGGGGCGCGACACCTTCCCAGGGGGGGAGCGCACTCCACTACAATCTGACCTTTGTTCCGTCCTCCGTGCAAATCTCCCAGGAGGGGGTTAATTCATGGAGGTGACAGCTTCAGCTGCAGTGGGAGGCAAGGAGTCTCCACTGCTAAAAATGAAACAGACACGCTTTCGGTTTTAGCAGAGGAGACCCCTTGCCTCCCACTGCAGCCGAAGCATTTCAGTGCTGTGAATTAACCCCCTCCTGGGAGAGTTAGCTCTTCCCAGAAGGGAGACAAAGGTTCCAGAGTTCGAGTCTTGGCATTGAACCTGAACATCCTGTGATTCTGGGCAAATCACTTAATCGCCCTGTGCCTAACAAAGAAAATGAATATGTCCTCATGTAATGCAACTTGTGCTATGTAAAGCGCTCTGATACCTGATTCAGGTCAAGTTCGCGCTATATAAAACTCAGTAAAAAAAAAAAGTGGGCTCTGGCCAGGGCCCCAGCCTTTCAAAGGGGGTGGGAGTGTGTGTGTGGGGGTTGGTGGTGGGAGGGGGGCTGGTGAAAGAGCCAGCACTATTCTACAGTCTTGCCCTCATGAGCTTAAATCATTTTAAAACACAATGTTGTAAATAGCATTTTTCAATTATCCATTTTCAATGTATATAAGTCTATTACAGACATTTTGCAGACAAAATGTGTTTATGCGTCATACGACATCCATATAAAAAGTGTATTTTAGATCAATACATGACCTCACATATGAGAAATAGAAGGGTGTGACAGATTATTTGCAGTAATTTTAGTGAACTGCTGTTGTGTTACATACTGAAAACACACATCACTAGCCCTGAATATCCGATGTACACACATTTAGTATTTGACCAAAGAAGACATGAAAGAGCTGAGACTAGATCATAAAATCAAAGCTGGTCTGAACAGGGACCCCGAAAATACATTTGGCCCACAGGCCACAAAATCCTTAAAACGTCCCTGAAAGTTTCTTTTAAAATTACACAGGCAGGCGCGCAAAATGCCAGCCAGCTATGTGTTGTTTAAACAGCTTGCAAATTGCTAAATATAGTTATAAATAAGTATGTATTAATTTTAATGTTAACGAGTTCCAGGTCCCCCCTTCTTTTTGTCGATTCATTTGTAATGTGACTTTTTTATCTTTGCTCCCTTTTATTATCAGTCATTGATCATTCAGACAGCCCTAGAAAACAATTAAATGTTCTTTCTATTTATATTTGCTGTTCAAAGTATGCACGGACAAGTGCTGAAAATACAGCTTTAGGTGACTGCTTATTTTTATACCATCTGTGACATCAAAATAATGAGCTGGCAACCCTAATCATAAGACTGGAAGTTTGTTGAGGGATCAGCACATTATTTTTTTCCTCCACCCTGATCCCTGGTTACTGCCATAAAATCAATAGTTTAACACTTTTGAAACCCTATGCTGCCATATATAACATGCTGAGTTACTTCAAGTGCCTGGGAATGCACCCTGCATTCAGACCACTCACTTCTCATTCCCGTCCTTCACTTTCACTCTCACCCAGCACTCACACAGACCCGATGCACTCACGCCATTCACCCACTTACAGTGATCACTCTGCATTCACTGAAATCACAATGCGCTCACACTGATTACCATGCACTCACACCATTCACCGCTCACCCTGCATTCACACTGATCACCATGCACTCACACCATTCACAGTGATCACTCTTCACTCACAATGCACTTGCGCTTTTCACCCTGTACCTCAACCTGCAGTCACACAAGCACTCTACTAAACCTGCACTTGTAACACTTCACTCACCTGTCCACCTCACTGTTCAATCTGCAATCTCACTCCAATATGCCCCCCACTAACCATACATTCATTCGTCCCACTCTGCGCTAACATGCGCACCCAAATTCATATGGTGGCCTCACTCACCCCTATACACAAGTATGGGCATGTCGTGCCCCTTTAAGGTTTTCGTCCTAAATTACAAAAGGAGACATCTAAATGCATTACAATCCAGCCTTCCAGGGGCCCCTTGATAGAGACACTTCTGTTTTTGCCCTGATGGACTGGAATAATTCCTAAACCAATTCTTGCAAATACCGTTTTGTTTAATTTCTTTTTAATGTAATTGATGTGAGGGAGTCTATTACTATTTGTAGAGAAATGTGTTTGTATTATGTTACAACCATAAAAAAGTTATCCATAAAAAAGTTAGATCCAAGCGGGTCCTCACATATGAGAAATTGGAGGATATCACAGATATTATTCACTGTAAAATTAGTGGGCGGCTGCTTTGTTACAACAATGAAAACGCATCACTATCTCTGATTATTACCTGTAAACTATTGTAGAATTTTGACTACAGTGCCTGTGCACTGTTAGTAGCCTGGCTAAATAGGGTATGGCAGAGCTGAAAATAAATCATTTAAACTCAAACCTGTACTGAACAGGGGCCCCCAAAATAGTTTTGGTCCAGGGCACCCAAAATCCCTAACATGTCCCTGCCATCACAAAGTCTATCAGACAACATTACTCTGAAGTAAACTAGACAATATCATTAATTTATTATTAGTTCTATTTTTTTAAACATAAGCCTGACGTGTCCAAACCCCCACTGCTTCAGGCAAGCAACTTATCGTACCACTAAGGAATTCTCAATGAGGGGTTTGTTCAGCGCCTTCTCTGTGGACTTTCAACTGTCTTTGGATCCATAACTGGTTGGTGGGCAATTATCCCATTATAATGCTGCTAAAACGTTTATTAATGATATTTAGAGAAGATTTGTTTCTCGTGTACCAGCTCTGAGCTAGGGAGTTCTCGAAACACCTGACAACACTGTCTCCCCTTACAGTCCCTGTCTTGGCTGAAAATGTCTGCAGAATATTCAGCTTTGGGAGAAGCTGCTATCAAAACTCTCTTGCCTTTCAGCTCGTCCTATTTATGTGAGATTGGGTTCTCAGCACTTGCGGTATTAAAGACTAAGTTTGTTCAAGCCTGGATGTGGAGCACAACCTGAGGATGACAGTGGCAAAAATCCATCCACAGATTGACCGTCTCTAAAAAACAGGCAAACCTGTCACATTTATGTTGGTGGTGTTATTATCAATCCATGTCATATGTAAAACAAAGCATCCTCGTAAAAACAATTTGAACACATTTTATCTTGGAAAGTGGTGTTTTGAGCTGTGTAATAAGCCTCTGTCATTTCACCACACCCACCCACTCACAAACCTGCAGTTTACTAAACAATCTTATTGTATTGAATGTTATTCACTGAATATGCCCGGAATGTGCACGTGGCGGTCGAGTCCAGAAATTTCTGTCAGGGGGTGGGGGGGCCCAACATCTAAAAAAATTCAGCTGGGGGGCTTAACCTACAAAAGTTTGAAGACCTCTGGTCTATGGTTTCGAGAATGGTAGTCTGTATTTTAGAGTGGGTGCATCAAAAGTTATATTAGGGTGTGAGGAGGTGTATCCGATGATCAAGTGGATGATGTCAGCAGTGATGTCACTTGAGATGTCATCAGCGATGTCACTGACCATGTCATAAGGGATGTAATATGTGACGTCCTCAGCAGTGCATTGCAGGGGTGTGAGTTATAGTTAACTCAACTAACTATAAAGGCCGAATTTCACCAGTTTTGTATGAGTAAAATGTCCAACTAACTATAATGTACCTGAAACCTATGGTTTTTTCCGTGAATTTCAAAGGTTTTTAAATGAAAAGTTCTAACTATAACGTCCCAGAAACCTATGTTTTTTTCAGTGAATTTCATAGGTTTTTTAAATGGTAATCCCGAACTATAACTTCCTTGAAACCTCTGTTTTGTTAAGTGAATTTCTAAGGTTTTTTAAATACTATGCCTACATAGGTAGGACATGTGCAGAAAGAGGAAGAAAGGCATAGAATGAGGCAAGAGAAGTGCAGAAAGAGGCAAGAGAGGTGCAGAAAGAAGCAAGAGATGTGCAGAAAGAACCAACAGAGGTACAGAAAGAGGTCTACTTTGACTGTACCGTACAAAAGTCTCATACAAAGTAGCTTCACTAATTCGTCTCCCAAGATGTCTTAAACCTCCCTGTTCTCTTGAAGGTTCAATAATCATCGACTGATCAGAATGTTAGGCCTACCAAATATAAAACAGCAATTCCAAGCATATCACTGTTGTAAGTCTGACCAAGTTTGTGAAGGTATGCATGCGTGTATCTCTGCTTTTACCTAGTGACTAGATACTTGAATACCTGTGTTGGAAACAGCATACTCTGTAAATTTGTGTACACAAAAACGTAGCAGCAAGAGAAGTGCAGAAAGAAGCAACAGATGTGCAGAAAGAGGCAAGAGGGGTGCAGAAAGAGGAGAGAGAAGTGCAGAAGGAAGCAAAAGAGGTGCAAAAAGAAGCAAGAGGGGTACAGAGAGAGACAACAGGGGTGCAGAAAGATCAAAGAGTAGTGCAGAAAGAGGCAAGAGATGTGCAGAAAAGGGAAGAAGGGTACAAAAAGAAGCAAGAGAAATGAACAAAAAGGCAAATGTGGTACGGAAGATGGCAAAAGAACTGCAGAAAGAGACAAGAGAGTTGCAGAAACATGCAAAAGGGGTGCAGAAAGAGGGAACAGGTGTGCAGACAGAGGCGAGAGAGGTGCCGAAAGAGGGAAGAGTGGTACAGAAAGAGGCAAGAGGGATGCAGACATTTGCAACAGAGGTGCAGAAAGAAGCAAGAGCGGTACAAAAAGAGGTGCAAAAAGAGGCAAGAGAACTTAAGAAAAAAGCAAAAGACAGGAGAGGTGCACAAGGAGGAAAAAGGGGTACAGAAAGATGCAAGAGGGTAGCAAAAAGAAGCAAGGGAAGTACAGAAAGAAGCAGAGGTGTGAAAGAGGCAAGAGTTGCAGAAACAGGCATGAAAGGTGCAGAAAGAGGGAACAGGGATGCAGAAAGAGATAAGAGGGACAAAGACATTTGCAAAAGAGGTGCAGAAAGAAGCAAGAGAAGTGCAAAAAGAGGCAAGAGAAGTTCAGAAAGAAGAAAGAGAGGTGGAGAAATAGGGAAGAGGGGTTCAGAAAGAGGCAAGAGGGATGCAGAAATTTGCAAAAGAGGTGCAGAAAGAAGCAAGAGCAGTGCAGAAAGAACCAACAGAGGTGCAAAAAGAGGCAAGAGGGATGCAGAAAGGGATAGGAGAGGTGCACAAAGAGGCAAGAGGGGTACAGAAAGAGGCAGGAGGGGTACATAAAGAAGGAAGAGAAGCACAGATAGAAGCAACAGAGGTGCTGAAAGAAGCACGAAGGGTAGAGAAAGAGGTAAGAAAAGTGCATAAAGTAGCAACAGAGGTACAGAAACAGGCAGGAAAGGTGCAGAAAGAGGGAACAGGGGTGCAGAAAGAGACAAGAGAAGTGCAGAAAGAGGGAAGAGAGGTGCAGAAAGAGGCAAGAAGGGTGCAGAAAGAAACAATATAGGTTCAGAAAGATGCAAGAGAGGTGCAGAAACAAGCAAGAGAAGTATAGAAAGCGGCAAGAGAATTGCTGAAAAAGCAACGGAGGTGTAGAAAGAAGCAAGAGAAATGCAGAAAAAGGCAAGTGAGGTGCAGAAAGAGGCAAGAGAGGCGCAGTAAAAGGCACAAATACTTCAGAAAGAGGCAAGATGGATACAAAAATGGGAAGAAGGGTGAAGCAAGAGCGGTGCGAAAAGAAGCAAGAGAAGTACAGAAAGAAGCAAGAGAGGTGCAGAAAGATGGAAGAAGGGTACAGAAAGAGGCAAGAGGGGTACAGAAAGAAGCAAGTGATCTGCAGAAAGACGCTACAGAGGTGCAGAAAGAGGCAAGAGTGATGCAGAAAGTGGAAGAGATGAGCAGAATGAGGCAAAAGAAGTACAGAATAAGAAAGAAAGGTACAGAAAGAAGCAACAGAAATACAGAAAGAGGCAAGAGAGGCGCAGAAAGAAGCAAGAGTGGTTTGTACACCATTAGTACCAATTTAATACCCATATTTAGCAATAAGTAACCAGTGACCAATCTAAGTTTGCAAAGGGCCTTCCACCATGCTGTAACACTTGTCGCTGAATTTATGGTAACGTTTGAGCCATTTGACCTAGAAACAAGGTTTTTTTTCTCAAAATTTCCAGATTATGCAGCAGATGATGGATTATGTGGCAAATGCGGAAAATGTATAATTGTGCAAAAGTCAGTGCAGCCAAGCAGTTGCATAATTCCAGTTGCCCTGCCTAAGTCCGGAAGTGTTCCTCAGTGGTTCCTTTTTTCTGTCTCATTGAGTTAATAGTTTAGATTCTATGGAAACGAGAAAGACCAAACCTGAGGTTACCACTCCACAACACAGACTATCATACCACACAATTACTCTCCATAACACATAATTCCACTCTACATAATTCCTATATACTAAATACCACATACTTTCTATCCACATGATGTCACTGCACAACATATCACATAATTCCACTACACACAACCTACATCCACTCCACTCCAAGAAAGATTAATAAAACACTTCTACATTTACAATGCCAATAGCTCTAACCCTCACAAATGACAACCCTATTAAATTGCAAAGGCTTCTTTAACTAGTAGTCCCATTTGCAGAGAGGTGGAGAAAGGGGGCTGGGCCTCCAACCATCGCTCAGGAATTCTACTGCATAGGACTTACAGGAGATACCAGGAGGGCTTCTTGGGCCCCAAAGTCCCTCAGGAAAAAAGTGGACTTTATCCCCCAACCGGTAGTGTGCCAGGAGGTGCGTTTGCAGTGTGGTAGACAAAGGAGGGCATGGCCTCCGTAGACCTCTTAGCAAACCCACTGTGTGGGACTTACTGGAGGTAACAGGAGGGGTAGTTGTCCCTCAAGGACAAACTTGGAGGCCAACTACCCCTCCTATTACCTCCAGTAATTCCCACACAGCAGCATTAAGAAGTTCTTATAGCAGGACACCCCCCCTTTGCCAACCAGTCTGCAAACACGCTCCCTGGCATTCTCTTTGATGGGGATTAAAGTCCCCTTCGCTGCTGGGGGTAGTTAGGGACCAACTAACCTACCTGTTACCTCCAGTAAGCCCCACACAGTGGGATTGCTGAGAGGTGGACACAGGCCATGCACCCTTTGTCCACCACTCTGCAAACACGCCTGCTGGCACACCCTTGGTTGGGGGATGAAGTCCCCTTGCCTCCTGAGGGCCCCTGGAGGCCGCCTAACCCTCCTGTTATCTCCAGTAAGCCCCACACAGCTGGACTGCTGAGAGTGGTCTGAGGCCACGCCCCCTTTTTTACCACCCTGCAAACGCACCGCCAGGGGCACTGCTGCCCGAGGGATGAAGTTCACTTCAGTCCTGAGGGCCTCAGAACACAGGAGGAGCTTATCACCCCATCAGCAGTGTGCCAACAGGTGCGTTTGCAGAGTGGTGTAAAAAGGGGCGTGACCTCAGACCACCTCTCAGCAAACCCACTGTGTGGGGTGTACTGGAGGTACCTGGTGGGCTAGTTGGCCCCTAGGGACCCTTAGCATTCAAGGGGACTTAATCCACCAACCCAGAACGCGCCCTATATTCCATCAGACAACACACAGCACCTTCCTCTGTGCAAACACGAGGTCAGCCATCCGGTCAGTATAAAGAAACGTATCCTTTATTGCAGAGATATACTGCACAACACGTTTCAACCTTCAACTGGTCTTAAGCATATGCAGCAATGTCAAGCGGTCAGGTGTGCACCCTTAGTAGCTTTGATTGCATGAACACTGAAGAGAGACTTCAGTCCCAAAAAGATAGTTAAAACCACCTTCTGTTATTAAAAGGTACAAAATTGAGCATAGTGTTCCATGTAGATTTTCCTTCTACTTCAAAGTTGTTTGGTCATGTGGGTGCAAAGAAAAAAGAGAAATCCCAAAACTGGCTTGAAATCCAATGCATTTTACATAGACTTTTGTATTTCACGTAGCACAAAAACAGGCAGTCGGATTTTGCTAAAATTTGGCAGAGTTAGATATTAGGGAGCATATTATTCTTTTGGGTACTGAAGGTAAGTAGCGTACATATTTTTTAAGTTATAGGTTTTTCAACTTAGTGATATCTTGCAGCAGCACAATACTACTAAAAGTAGCAAGAAAGCCCAAAGTATAAACTAGACTACATATGTAATATTTCAGATTTACTACATGAACAAGTAAAAAATCCATTTATGGTCACATGCTAATGGAAACCTATAAACAATACATAACAAATAGAATACATCTTAATCTACATAAGTTTTCCTTGCATTATCTCTGGCTCATAAAAAAAAAATGTGCCCAACAAGCGAAACAAAAACCATCTTCCTTATGTACTCCTGTGTAACAAAATGGAAACGTGGCCTAGAGTTGAGCTACACATACTACGATATGAAGGACAAGATAATTGACCATTAGAACAACAATGATTGGCTTTCATTCACACTGAGATTCATATGTTGCACAAGCCTACTTAATTAGAGAGAAAGTCCCAAAAATTAACTAGACTGCATATGTAAAGTTTCAGTTTATAAAAACAACGAAAGATCCCTTTTATGATATTTTCACATCTATATACTCATCTTTTTACAGGGAAATCCTCATACATTTATCATCCACACAGCTATTTATGCACTGAACACTGTTTAATGCAAAAATGTCTCCTTTATTCAATATAATCAACCCTCGATACATAAAAATATACTATGTTCAGTGATCAGAATCTCATCAAAGCAAGTTTTAGAAAAACAATAGTCATAGTTTATACAATATCTCATCATTTTAAAATACAGTCCTCTACAATTATATGAAATAAATATAAATGTATCTCAATATGTATACAGCTCCAAAATACCGTAATTCACATATCAAAACACAATTTATATGTGAATTAAGGTATTTTGGAGCTATTCCACTGTATACTGTATGCTACTCCACTCTACATTGCTCCAGTGTATTCACTCAACTTTATGCCACTTCATTCTATGCTATTCATTTAGACCCTACTCCAATGTATGCCTCTTCACTGTATGCTATTATACTGTACCCCACACCACTGTATGTCACTTCAGGCTACACAATTCAATTATACAACAATTTACTGCATGCTGCTCCACTGTACTCTATTGTTATGTTATGTTATGTTACGCAAACTTCTATAGCGCACAGCTGCCCCAGCACAGGGGCGTCCCGCCACTCCACTGTACAACACTTCGCTATATGCCACTCTGTGCTATTACACTGTACACAACTCCACTTTACACCAGTCCTCTCAACACTATTACATTGAATGCAACTCAATTCTATGCCTTTTCAGTGCACGCCACACCACTGAATGCCACTTTGCTGTAAGCTACTCCAGTATGTGCTATTACACTCTATGCCATTCCAGTGTATGTCACTCCACTTATGCCATTCCAGTGTATGCCACTCCACTGTGTACTACTCCACTCTATGCCATTCCAGTGTATGGCACTCCAATATATGCCACTATATTCCAAACTATTCGATTGGACCCCACTCCATTGTATGCTGCCCCACTGTATGCTATAACATTCCATACCACACTCTGTACACCACTTCAGTCCACACCCCTTCATTCAACATCATTGCACTGTATGCTACTACAATATACACTATTACACTCTATGCAACTTGTGAGAAGCTGGCCTGGTATATGATGTACACTTATGTAAGTGGACACCTTGCACCAGTCCAGACAACCCTTATGGTTATTTAAGAGGTCTTAGACAACCTTAGAAAGCTCCCTAAGTGGTAGCTATGGAGAGAGGCCTTCAGGCTTAGTCCAGAAGGAATGTACCACAGCTTGTTTTACAAGAATGCAATCTTCTAGTATAGATTTAGTGAAAAGTAACCACACAAGGTATTTATAAAAACATGTATTTATTATATAATACTGTCTATCATATACAAATATCTCCTACCCAGAGATATGCACAATACACATAATACTTTGCTAGAAATCACAGAAAATAGCACAAAATACACAGTGGGCACCGGGGGTGGAGCGGACAAACCATATACTAAGAAAGTGGTATAAGAACCACGACTGGAGTCAAGACAATGTCAAGAGGACGTAGAAGTGTTGCGGACCCAAGGAACTACCCAAGATGAGTATCTAAGAATCCCATGGAGACTGTACACGACCATGTGCTCTGTACAAGTCTACGTGTAAGTCGCAGTTGGATTTTTAAAGATTAAGGACCCTTTCAAGGGGACCCAGAATAAACCCTGTGGAAGACAGAAGGCTGGAGAGCCAACCCACCCATGGATACCCTAGAACCCACCTTACCTACACCAGGGAAGCTGCGTCCATATGTGTGAAGTGGTGTCAGAACCACCATTGCTTCCAATGGAGGACTTCAGGAAAGTGCCGCTGCTGGAAGAGAAGAAAGTGTCTGATGGAATCCAAAGGTGGATTCTAGATGAGAAGTACCTGCAAGCAGAGGGGACAGAGTCTATGTCGCTCAGGAGTGACTAGGAGACTTGGAGGACAAATACCATCCGAGGTCGGAGAGCTGATGAGGACCTTGACTCTCCAGCTGTGAGGACCAGGTGACTCTGAGGAAGACAAGGAGCCATGCACGAGCTGTCCCAAGAAGGATGTCGAGTGCTGAGGGGTCGGTGTTCGGCAGGAGCACTAACAAGCCTTGGCAAATGCAACCAATGTAGGAGCTGAAGAAGGAGTAACGTCAGGACCGGCAAGGTCCAGGGGACTCACCACAAGCAGGGGAGTCAGGGCAGGCCCTGAGCAATCAGGGGAGCCCAAAAGAAACAAAGGTGACCCTCCAATGGACCCACAGGCCGAAGGCACTGGAGTCGCAAGAGGATCTCAAGTAGTTCACCAAAAGATGCAGGCCATGATGCACACAATCCGGTGTGGCTGAAGACTCTGGTAACAGGAGATGCTTGAGGTTGGGGCTTCTTGAGCCCAAAGTCCTTCTTGGAGAGAAGTCAACAAGCCTTCGCAACTGCAAGTTGACACTGTGCACAGGGGTCTGGTTATTGCAATCCACATGAGGGTTACTGACCTAATCTTAGTGAGAGGTTAGAGCACACCTCGGAAGCTGTAGAAAATGCCCACCTGTGTTGCAGAGCGTTCGGAGTCCGGAGGAGCTCAGGATCAGCCGACTGGTCGACTTAGTTGCAGTGCCTGCGAATGCAGGGGAGTGACTCCTTCACTCCAAGGGAGATTCCTTCAGGAGTCTTTGATGCCCACAGGCCTTGGAAGGTTCCTGTATGGTGCACAGGCACAGATTATGCAGCAGACTGGAAGGGTGACGAAGGTCTGGCCCAAACGAAGTCCAGCGAAGTGCAGAGTGCCCAGACGGTAGAAACAGGAGGGCAAAATCATGTCTCTAGTCGGCAGCAACCCTTTTGTGCTGTCCAGGTCTGGAAGACTGGTACCAGGGACATGGAGAGCCTAACGGAGGGATCTTCCAGTGCTTGGAATCATGCCTCCATGATTCCAACATGTTTGATACCAAACATTATAGGATTTGTTGCAGCCAGTTTTGAGATGGCCATCGCATAATTACGCTGTGCCCCTCTATTGTAGTATATGGCTGCTTCACAGACAACCTGGGAAAATTGACTCCTTAGGCCGTGGGGGTTACCTGCTCATACAGGGGCACCCGCTCAATTAAAACCAAGCACCCTGCCTTCAGGATTAGAAAGGCCTGCTATAGGGGTGAGTAGTAGGTTTCAAGTGCAGTGACCCTAGATATAGGACACCTGTATCTTTAGTATGTGGTGCTAGCACCAACTTACACAGGCTGCAATGGCAGGTCTGTAATTCCATTTTGAATGGCCTCTCATGGGTGGCATAAGGCATGCTTCAGCCCATGGGAGTCCTCTGGGGTACCTATGCCATGGTTACCTTAGTACCATATATTAGGGACCTATAAGGATACCCCAGTATCCTATCTGGGATGTACCTAAGTACTGAACATAACCAATTTAGGGTGAAAGCAGATGGACTGGGGTCCTGATTGGCAGGATCCCAGTCATTCTAGTCAGTATGTATGTATGTATGTATAGGCATTTATATAGCGCACTACTTACCCGGAGGGTCCCAAGGCGCTTCGACCGCTGCGAAACCCTTCCTGGCTTCCCTGAGAGATGGTCCCTTAATGGGTATCTCCAGGGTGAGACCAGGCATCCCCAGCGGTCTAGTGGGGCCGTTAGTGAAGATGAGGAAAGCTTATGCCCAGAGTTGCCGAGTGTGATCGCTGATCAGAGTGGGCACCGAGGCGAGAGAATTATCGAGTCCGCTGACCCTGGTCCAGAAACCTGCCGCGCCGGGAATCGAACCCTGGTCCCGGGCCGTCCTCTGCTCCCGGGTCTGCCGCCTCTAACCAGTGAGCCACACAGTAACAGCTTAGTACCAGGCAAAAAGTGGCGGTAACCATGCAGAAGGATCCTACCTTCCTACACCACTCCACTGAACAACACTCCACACTACGCCACTCCACTCTATGCTAAGACAATGTATGTAACTTCACTCTATACCTTTTCAGTGATTGCCACTCCACTCCGTTATGTGCTATTCCACGTATGCCGTTCCACTGAACGCCACTCCACTCTACCCCACTCCATTCTATGCTATTCCATTGGACACTACTCCGCTGTATGCCACTCCACTGCATGCTGTTACAGTCTATCCCACACCACTGTACCAAACCCCAGGCTACAGCACTCCATTATACACCAATGCACTGTGTGCTACTCCAATATACACATTGACACTATGCCACTCGACTGAACAACACTCCAACTATGCCACTCCACTCTACGCTACACTGTACACAAATCCACTTTACACAAGTCCACTCTACGCTAATACAATGTATGCAACCCCACTCTACAGTTTTTCAGTGTAAGCTACTCTGCTATATCCTACTCCAGTATATGCTATTCCACTCTACGTCATTCCACTGTATGCCACTTCACTCTATGCTATTCCACTCTATGTTACTCCAGTGTATGCCACTCCACTCTACCCCACTCCATTCTACACTTGTACATTCAACACCACTCCGCTGTACACCACTCTACTGCATGCTAGTACACTCTACCCCATTCAAGTGTACGCCAGTCTAGTCTACACCACTTCTCTATATGATAGTCCACTACACGCTATTCTAGTCTACACCACTCTACTTTATACCACTCCACTCTTCGCTATTCCACTGTATACTAGCACTAGCCAAAACTAAGCTCATCAAAAAGGTAAGAACTCGTGGTCGCTCTTTTACCCATCTAACCGCGGCTTATTGGAACTTAGTCTATGCAATTCCATTGCGTGACACTTTCCTCCACTCTCTATAACCCAACTCTATAAAAGTCTACCATACTTCATGGCACTCTATGACATTGTACTCCAATCAATCCCCATAAACTCCACTATCCAACTCTATATTTCAATTGATCATGTACACTCCAATGAACAACACTCAATTCCACTATATAACACTTTTCAATACGACACATCACTCCTCTCTACTGTACAAGGCCCCACTCCAATTTATGACAGTTTACTACCTACTCTAAGCCAGTACACTCCACTCAATGCCACTCTACTCTACAAAACACCAGTACACTCTATTGTACTTTACTCCACACTATGTTACACCACTCCTCTTAACTTTACTCCACTGTATGAAACTGTATCTCACTTTATGCTACTATACAACAATCCACTGTTTCACACACTTCTGTACTCTATGCAACTCCATGCTAAAACACTCTGCTACACTGTATGCCACTCTCTGACACTTTACTTCTGTCTATACCCCTTCACTCCAGTGTACAACACTGTACTATACTGTAAACTACTGTACAACACTCTACTCTACGATACTCTAGTCCTCTATACAAACACTATACAAAACTCATATATGCCACTGCACCCCACTTTACTCCACTCTACTCTGATCATGTACTCCACTGTATTCCAATATACGCCACTACTTCACTGAACGCCACTCCACTCTACGCCACTCAATGCCATTGTACTCTATAAAACTGTATGCCGAGCCACTGTACCACACTCTACAACACTGTCTTGTATGGAACACAACTCAACCCTGCAAAAAATCATCAGACCGTATGCAACACTACTGTAATCTAAATCACTTTCCAATACTGTATGACACCCCACTGCACTCTGCTCCATAACACGGGAGTCCAATTTATGTCACTTTACTCGACTGTATGTTGCACCACTCCACTCTACTACATTCCATGCCACTATAGTCTACTGCAAGCTACTCCACTCTATCACACTCTTCTCAACTTTACACTAACCAGCTTCAGTGTACTCCACTCCACTTTATCCCATTCTATGCCACTGTACTATACTCTGCTCTATGCCGTTCTATAGTCCGACACTCTACAACTCAGTACTACTCTCTATGCCACTCTACTCCACTCTATGCCCATCCACTTTATGCCAATGTACTACACTGTATGACACAGAAGGATAAACCACTCAACTTCTCTCTAAAATACAACACTTTACTATAAGACACAGCACTCCACTCTATGAAAATCTCTTCCAATGTACTCTGCAACGCTCCACTTGGCAATACTCCACTCTATGAAATTCTACTTCATCCTACTCCACTCTAAAGCACTCTACTCCACTCCACTCTAGTTAGTGCTATCTGGTTAGCAAGCTGAAAGATTATGTAACAAGGTCTACTACTTTTAATAATTTCAAGGTGGTGGAGAGATTGTAAATGAAGGTTATAAATATAACAATACCATTTTTAAACGTTGTGTAGTTTAAATTTGTTTTGTGTATGGAAAATCAGTTTTCCTAACCATAACTAAGCTTTACACTTTGGTTTACACACACTAACAAACACAAGACACACAAACACACACACACACACACACACACACATTCACTCTAAAGACCTAAGGTTACAGGGACATTATAGTAAGGAAATGTAATTTTAAGAAACCTTAGAAATCCACTGAAAAAAACAAACGTTGCAGAGACATTATAATCAGGCTCAGATTTCAATCGTGCAAAACCACAGAAATTCAACAGTTACAGTAACCTGAGATAACTATAGCACTCCTTATGACCTCACATATTACACCAATCATGACATGGTCAGTGACATCACTGATGACCTCTCAATAACCTCTCATAACGTCCTTGTAACCTTTCCTTTTTCAGTGGATTTCTAAGGTTTAATTTAATTCTATATACCAACTATAACATCCCTGTAACCTTTGTTTTTGTTCAGTGAATTTCTACGGTTTTTAAATGTTATTTTCTTACTGTGATCTTTGAGAGTGAGTGTGTGAGTAAGTGCATGAGTGTCTCAGTGGGTTTTGTGAGCGAGTCCATGAGTTTCTCACTGCGTGTGTGAGTGGGTTCATGAGTGTCTGAGTAAGTCTGTGAGTAGATGCGTGAGTGTCTAAATGGGTGTCTAACTGCCTGTGTGAGTTTCTGAGTTGTTCTGTGAGTGAATGCATGTGTGCCTGAATGGGTTCTGCTAATTTTCTTCCTTTTTCTATGACCATTATTTGCCTCTTTCTAACTGACTTGCTGACCTTTATTTTTCCCTCTCTTCTAGGCCTGGGTGGAGCTCACAGAGTTTCACACCACAGAATTCCACTGAGTTTCCGAAAAACTCCACCAAATTCCGTGAGAGGGTTGCTCCACCAACCCTAATTGAGTCCACTTGGATGCTGAGAGTTGTTAAAGGCCAAGAACCCCTCCTGCTACCACCAGTAAAACCTCCACAGCTGGGTTGCGAAGATCCCATCGGAGGCCTCACCCTCTTTCTCAACTGCTCTGCAAATGCACCTCCTTGTACACTACTGGTTGGAGGATCAAGTCCTCTTGGCTGCTGAGAGAAGGTGGGGTCCAAGAACCCCTATTGTTGCCACCAGTAAGTCCCCAACAGAGGGATTGCTGAAACCTTGCTAGAGGCCCTGCCCCATTTCTCAACCACTCTGCAAACACACCTCCTGGCGCACTACTGGTGAAGGAATGAAGTACCCTTGGCTGCTGATGGTCGTTGGGGGCCTCTTTGTACTAATTTCTGACCTCTATTTTGCCTCTTTCTGATAGTTTCTGATCTCCATTTTGCCTCTTTCTGCTCTTTTCTGAGCTTTATTTCACTTCTTTCTGCTCGTTTCTGATCTCTATTTTGCCTGTTTCTGCTCATTTTGAGCCTCTATTTTACCTCTTTCTACTCGCTTCAGACCTCTTTATTGCCTTTTCTGCTCATTTCTGATATCAGGTCTGACTCTTTATGCTTGTTTCTCACCTTTATTCTGCTATCAGTATCATATCTGACCTCTATTTTGCCTCTTTCTGCTAGATTCTGATCTCTATTTTGCCATTTTCTGTTCGTTGTTGACTTTTATTCTGCCTCTTTCTGCTTATTTCTCACCTTTATTTTGCTCTTTCTGCTCATTGCTCACCTTTATTTTGCCTCTTTCTGCTCATTGCGGACCTTTATTTTGCGTCTTTCTACTTATTGCGGACTTTTATCCTGCCTCTTTCTGCTAATTTCAGACCTTTATTCGGCCTCTTTCTGTTCGTTTCTCACTTTTATCTTGCCTCTTTCTGCTCTTTGCTGACCTTTATTTTGCCTCGCTCTTCTCATTTCTCACCTTTTATTTTGCCTCTTTCTGCTTGTTTCTGACCTTTATTTTGCTTCTTTCTACTCTTTTTCCCCTAGGACCACGGGGGGAGCCTCGAGGCCTTTAATCTTGGTATAGTCTGTAACCCCTACAAACTCTCCCCCCGGACCACCCCCCACGTCAAAACGTCCTCTATTTCTTCTCCCACTCCAGCGGGCTCAAATCACCCGACCGCTAGGCCGCTTAGATCAGAAGCTCCGATGTCAGACAGGGAAGCAGCCTTACTAGCCGCCACCTACGACTCCTCCACTACGGAGTCACCCAAATCCAAAATCCAAGTCATCACAGGTCACCGGAAAGACCTACCCATCGTCAAAACACAGAGATCACCAGTCCTCACCGCCATCCCTAGAGAGACTAAAGAGGGAACCACCAGTAATCAGGAGAAATTCACCAACTGCCTCCTAATCAACTGCAGATCGGCCTCACTACACGCAACGGACTTAGCTGAAGCCATCCTCACACATGACATCGACGTTGCGTTCCTCACGGAGACTTGGCTTAATACGACATCCCCTCCCTGCCTAGACATGCTGGTTCCACCCGGCTTCTCCCTCATCTCCAAAGATAGAAGTAAACAACGAGGAGATGGGACCAAACAACGAGGAGGTGGGGTCGCTATCATCCACAAGGACAGCTGGAGCATCACAGAAACCTCCTCCTTCGAGTATGACTCCTTTGAATGCCTATCCACCGTCATCAAGACAAAAGACAACGACTCTCTACGGTGCCACCTACTCTATCACCCCCCGGGCAGAAATAATGAGTTTGGAGAACAACTATCAAACCTGATTGCACAAGACACACTTGGCGACTCCAAAAACTTAATTCTTGGTGATCTGAACATCCGATGGAATGAGACCCAAAACCCTCTAATCAAATCGCTATCTAGCCTCCTTGATGAGAACAACCTCCCCCAACACTGTACCGAGGAGACTCATTACAAAGGAGCCACACTGGATGCCATCATTGCCCATAAAAATTCTATCACGGTCAACCACATACTACCAGTTGACTGGTCAGATCACCACATGATCTTATTCCACATCAATCACCCCATCGTCTCGCTTAAACCTCCGCAAGACCCCCCTAAATGGGCGAGAAACCTCTCCCAAGTACCCCAAGTCATCTTGGAAGGTCAACTAAGCGCACGTCTTCCAAATAACACAATGCACCTCTCGACCAATGACCTCGTCGACCACTATAACTCGGGGGTAGTCTCCATACTTGACAATCTAGCTCCTCTAAGGCTCAAAAGAAGCCGAGCCACTCCATCCAGAACCTGGTTCACTGCGGACCTCAACGCAGAAAGAAGAAACCTGAGAACCAAAGAAAGAAAGTGGAGAAACAACCCAACCGCCATTCTCCTCCTTCAACTAAAATCAGCCCGTAGGAAGTACAACAACCATATCAAAAACAAGAAATCCAGCTTCTTCCGTGAGGCATTGGTCAAATCCAAAAACAGACCCAAAGAACTCTACAACATAATCAGACAACAAACAACAAAGCCCCTGCCCTCAACCTTACAGGCTTCCAAAGAACTCTGTGACAACTTTGCCAACTTCTTCAACGATAAAGTTCTAAAAATCGAACTATCTCTAGACATCAACAACCCACACCTCCAGAAGAGCTACTCGGCCTCCCCAGTGGCACTCCCACCCGACTCCTTTCCCTCCCCCTGGCTAAGCTTTCGCCCCGTCCAAGAAACTGAGATAATCAAGTTGATTTCGACTTCCAAACCTTCAGCACACATTTCAGACCCCATTCCCCCATCTTTAATAAAAAAAATGAAGCTTACCTTAGCGCCCATCTGGGGAAGAATCATAAACAGCTCCTTACAAAGCGGTGTGGTCCCCGATTGTCTAAAAGTGGGACAAGTCACTCCTCTTCTGAAAAAACCCGGTCTCGAATCAACTGACTTGAACAATTTCAGACCGATATCCAACCTCCCCCTACTCGCGAAGACACTTGAACGTTGTGTACTCCTGCAACTGACGCAACATCTGGACAACATCAACCTCCTGGACTCCCTCCAATCTGGCTTCAGACAAGGCCGCAGCACTGAAACCGCGATGCTGAATATCATAGACGACATCCATGGATCTCTTGACGCTGACAAGTGCTGCCTCCTCATACTCCTTGATCTCTCAGCAGCGTTCGACACGGTGGACCACAAGCTCCTCATCAGGACTCTTCAAGAAAGAGCCGGCCTTGGCGAAGTAGTTCTCAAGTGGTTTTCCTCCTTTTTACATAACCGTTCGCAATTAATAAAAATCAAGAACTTCACCTCCGATACCCAGCAAGTCAACAAGGGTGTCCCTCAAGGATCAGTGCTCTCCCCCCAGCTCTTTAACATCTACATGGAACCACTCGCCAAGCTACTCAGGAACGCCAACATCCACTTCCACCTCTACGCGGATGACACGCAGATTTACCTGGAAACCTCCTCTCTCAAAGACATCCACAGACTCAATGATGTCCTAAATGAAGTTCAAGACTGGCTGACAAAGAATCACCTGAAACTCAACCCCGACAAGACAGAAACACTCCTCATCTCAAACAAAGAAGATAACCCTCAAATCACTGAGTGGCTAAAGTCGATCGATGCTCTCAAAGGTAACCTCACGCTAGCCGACTCTGTTAAATCCCTGGGCTTCACCCTAGACCCCAAACTAACCCTGACAAACCACATCAAGAACTCAGCAAAAAGCGCATTCTTCAACCTCAGACTTTTGAACAAAATTAAACCTTACATTCCCAACAAGGACCTCAAACTAGCCACGCAATCTCTAGTTTTATCAAGACTGGACTATGGGAACTCAATCCTAACAGGCATCCCCAAATCGCACCTGGCACCACTAAAAACAACACTACACGCGGCAGCAAGAATGATCACAGGCTGCAAAAAATATGACCACATCTCCCCGGCACTCAAAGAACTCGAATGGCTCCCTGCGGAAATGCGAAGTACCTTCAGAACGGCCTGCCTAACCCACAAGGCCCTCCACACCGGCAAACCGGAATACCTGGCTAACAAGCTCAAAAAAGCAGGCCAAGCCAGAAATCTGAGAAGCTCTAACTCCCTGCTGCTCATCCTACCAAAAACCAGAAGAAAGAGAACTGCGGACTGCTCTTTCTCAGGAAATGCCCCCAAAATATGGAACGCCATCCCCCCGCACATCAGAACTCTACCGTCCTATGCAGAATTCAAGAGCCAACTTAAATCCTTGTGCCTTATCCGCTCCCTTGGTTGTGGATAACTTGGAGCTACAAACACCCCAGAATCCTTGCGGTACTGTTGAATCCAGCACCAAGAAGCCCTGCTGTCCGAACTTTTCTTCTTCCCAAATTGTCTCTCGCCGATTGCTTTTATTGGGTTTGTCTCATGCTGTTCTCTTTTTCTTGTCCTCTACTGTGAAGCGCTCTGATACCTTCGGGTCTTGTTAGCGCTATAGAAAACTTCTAAATAAATAATAAATAATAAATAAATGTATGGCTCCAGGAGGAAGCCATACTTCTCTGAGCGCTGGCTGGCCCCGGAGGTGTGGGCATGGCCCTGGAAGGCCATGCCCTCTCCCAGTTTTTTTAAATATTATAGGCTATGAGAGGTGGTGTACCTGGAGCTCAAAAGAGCCTCAGGAGGGGGCCTGTTTGCCCCCTTTTAATAATACTGCATGTCCCTGGGACCTGGTCCACCAGGGGGCTAAAATAGTATGGAAGCATGGAAGCCTGCGCTTCTTTTTTTTACATTTATTGGTGGGTGTCTCTTATCCAGCGCAACTTCTGCCCCAAATATTTGCATGTTTTGCCCCGCTCCAAAAGGCCTAGGAGGTCAGGGTATTCCTACCTTGCCCCCTTCATTTCTTTTAAGGTTTTTTGTGGGATACAGCTGAAGCCGTGTTCCAAGAAATCTGTCAACACTGCCTGCTTGAAGTGTTGGCAGCCAATCACATTTCGGCACTGTTGGTTTCCTCAAAGGATTAGCCTGCGTATATATACAAATTTACATTCCCTTTAATTTCGCAAAAAAGACTGAATGGATTTACACTAAAAAACAAAATCACTCTTTCTGGACCAAGAACTACCTTTCTGACAAATGTTCATCCAGCGTTTTAGGCTGTAGTCATCTTTAAAATCCCAATGGGAATTAACATGGAAAAACAATTTTTTTGACCCCCCACATTTTCTTGGCCCCTGCTTGACGAATCACCCCAAAACTTTCCAAGAGCAACGAGACACACTCTATGCCACTTTACTCGAACAGACTCTGCAACACTCTACTCTATGACAATGCATTCTACAACACTCTACTCCTCTCTGTACCACTCCTCTCCATGGTACTTCACTTTACACCCCTCCACTCTAAGACACTCTACTACAGGCCACTCTATGACACACCACTCCGCTCTACGATATTGCACAACATTCTACTCCACGACACTCTACTCTACGACATGCCATCCAACTCTGTGCCACTCCACTCTATGCCACTCCACTCTACACCTCTTCACTGTAGTACACAACACTTGGTTTAGTTCAAAACGTTATTTTTGCAAGTTAAAAACAGCCATAAAAGTACATAAAATGGTATCATTTATACAGCAAAAAACACATCCCATTAATACACAGGATACACAAACTGTCATAACAGTCCTGTCACTTAAAATATTTCGACTCATAATAATATCTAATATACTTTTCCTTAGGTATATAGCCTTCGTAATAAAAAGGGCAACATTAAAACACACATGGTGATCATTCAGTGCAAGCAGATATTTCAGGGCATCTTTATAGCCTCTAATGTTCTGTTTAATAAGAATAGGTTTAACTTGGGGGGCGTGGCCAACAGCATGGCCAGTTAGGACGTGCTGCGACGGAGCTCCCGCTGAGCTGCCTCGAGATCCGACATCATACAACACCAGATCGTCACTAAAACGAAGGCGGAGGAGCCACAGGTGTCCTGCACCCACTGAGGGCGAGAGCGGTGCACTAAATTGCACCCGGGAAGGAGCAAATCTGTCCGAAATCGCCCGCTCGCACGCCGGACTACACCAAGATGGCGGCCGCCAGCGCTCGAGCGAGCCGTGCTAAGTAACTGCTGGAGCTTGGCACCCCGGCGCGGACCGGAGGAAGGTAGGCGGCTGTACCACGAACCGTATGCGCCCCGGACTGGCGCTTGCATCAGCCGCGCTCTCCCGGCGGAGAGCAGCCACCGCAAAGCAACCTACACCAAGATGGCGCCCGAACTAGTGTGGGCTCGTCGGAGGCGCTGAGTGCCGCGATCCGGTCTCCCAACCCGCGGGCACACAGAACCCAGCGCGAAAGCTGGTGGGGCGAGGCGCCCACTTCCTTGAGTGCGGTCGAGCCTCACCGAGGTCTGGAACCCTGTGCAACGGCAGGGTGAGTGCACAGGCGCCGTTTCCACCTGGACTGTTCATCTGGCCGAGGTGAGAGCGACCAGCGAGGCCCCGAGACCCTCACAACCCAAGGGACATTCAGGCAGGCGTACCCCCGTGGTCCGGGGGCAGAGGAAATTGCAGGGGGGCCTGAGATTCGACACAGAGATATCAGGAGAGGAACGGCCCAGTACTTTGATAAGGCGCGGGTCCGTGTGGCCCTTCCACCGGCCGGACGGCCCTGGGACTGCGGTGGCGGCCTCCGCGGGGTGAGTCGGGCGGAACCACATATGTTGAAAGGCACCGAGTGCACCTAGACGCCCTTGGCCGGCCGCGTGAAGTGAAACGCCGGGACCCCCCCCCCCCGGTCCAGATAAGGTGGGGACGTGAGAGCGGGGAAGACAGCCCCCCGAGGCCCATGCGAAGGAGGATCTGAACACTACTCCTGAGGGGATCTGAGCCTCCGACCCCCCTGAGGAGCCCGGGAGCAACTTCAGTCCACATCCTACCACCACCTGGGAAGAGGACGGACCGGGCCACTGCAACCCATCATGGGGAAGAGGGAGACACTACCGAAAGGGCCCAAGCAAGGCCCGATGGATAACTTCGCTGCACCGCGCCAGGTGGTGAATGGACTCCCGGCGACCCCTGGCCCGCGCTCGGATACCGACCTACTCATGGAGGCCATCCAGGCGTCACGTACCGACATACAGGAGTCAAGGGCGGCATTGGAGACCAAGATTGGCGAGGTGGGTTCGGAAGTGACACTCCTGCGACAGGATTTTCGGAATCTATCAGAAAGGGTCACCAACGCGGAGACCCGGATGGGTGAGGCGGAGGACGCTATCACAACCTTGCAAAGAGACATGACGGAACTACAGGCCTCGCATAGTCAACTCCTCTGGAAAGTGGATGACGCCGAAAACAGGGCCCGTCGCAACAACCTGTGCTTCGTAGGATTTAGAGAAGGATGCGAGAAGGCTGACATGGTGGCCTTTCTGAAAACGTGGCTGATGGAAACATTCCCGGAGGCGCAATTCTCGCACTGTTTCATAATAGAGAGGGCACATAGGGCCCTCCTTGCCAAACCGCCGACAGGGGCACGACCGCGTCCGATCATTGCACGCTACTTGAACTTTGCCGACAGGGACTTGATTTTGAGAGAGGCAAGGAAGTTGGGAGAGATCCGATTTGAAAATACACACATCATGATTTTCCCAGACTATAGCCAGGAGGTACAGAAGCAGAGGCGATCCTTCGATGCGGTGAAGGCGAAACTAAGAGACCAGAAAATCGCCTACATGCTACTGTTCCCGGCGAAACTTAAGGTGCTCTTTAATGGACAGACTCTCTTCTTCACACACCCAGAAGACGCCTGGCAGTGGCTGGAGGAGCGACCGATCCTCAACAGCAGAGAGATCGCCAAACGGGATCTGCTGGACAGGTCCGTGAGAAATGCCACCCACTGGGAAATTCCTAAGGCGCAGAGACTGAAATCTAGAAGATCCAAGAGGCGGACCCCAGTGACACCGTACAGAGGTCAGGGCACAGGAATGGCGCGAAGGGGGCGCTCGGCCTCACCAAGCGGGGCGACTGGATCAGGATCGAGATTTGCAGCACTGCACATCACGGCCCGCTCGGAGGGCGAGGACGACGAGGCGCTAGACAGTCGCACATCGGGTGGAGAAGAGGAAGAGGAGGAGAGACAATTTGATCACCCACTGGTACAAGAGATCCGTGTGCTGGAACAGGACTTGTCTGGACAACACAGCGCACCAGAATCTGAGATTCCGGACTCTAAATCATAAACAGATGTGGGCCCGGATATGGGGCGAACCATGCATCCCATTGCATAGAGGTGTGGACAGAATCTCTGATACCTAACGGTTCCACGGGACTGGAGTGGCAGCCGGTCACAGGGAAGCACGCAAGTTGGCACCCCCTTATGTTTTGTTCTGCACTTTTGTGGTGTTTTTGAGTGTTTGTAAGGGAGGGTTTGGTGGGTGGGCGACAGGCCTACTCCTACGGAAAGCCATGTCCCGTTTTGGGGCACATCTGGAAGGGGAGGGAGGTGGGGAGGGGGAGGGGGGAAGGGGTTTCCTAGTTTGTTGGGTCAGGGGAGTGAATGGGAAAACAAGTTGGGGAAATTGGGGGGGCGTTGGCTATGGGAACACTCAATGGGACACAGTCAGATGCACGAGAATCAACGTTGTCACACACAGCTGCTATGGTCTCCTACTGACCTCCAGAAGAGCTACACAGTATGGCAGGTACACTAACTACCACAGAAAGAATACACAGGGGGATCTCCATTTTGACCTGGAATGTTAATGGATTGGGGTCCAAAATAAAGAGAGGATTGGTAAACTCATACATCAAGAGAGTCGCCCCAGACCTTATCCTCCTGCAGGAAACGCACCTTAGGGCGGGAAACTGTACATTCATAGCGAGGGGGAGATACAAAGTCTTGACCCACGCGGGCTACACGTCGGGCGCCATGGGAGTCGCAATCCTAATTAACAAAACGCATCCCTTTAACGTAACACGCACATGGAGCGATCCACAAGGTACATACGTGGGAATACAGGGGACGTGGAATAGACTAAGCATGACAGTGATCTCAGTATATGCCCCGCCAAAACTCCAATCACGCACACTCAGAGAGGTGGCATCCATCCTATTGGAAACGGCGGACACGATGCAAATAGTGGGGGGGGACTTCAATGACGTCATGTCGGAAGAATTAGATCGTTCAGGAGCAACACGCAGAGGGGGGACGCAAACAGCACTGGCGAAATACATGGCAGAGATGGGACTCACCGACACATGGCGCTGGCGACACCCGACACAGGAGACGTTCTCCTTTTATTCAGGGGCCCATAAAGCCTTCTCCAGGCTAGACTACATTTTTGTTGCAAGGCAATACCTGTCGGAGGGAGATGAGTTCACCTACAAAGCAAGGGGAATATCGGATCACTCACCCCTATATGCGAAATTAGGGAAAAACACGGAAAGGCGAGAGACGGAGTGGCGCTTGGCAGCATGGGACATTCAAACCCCTGAGATAACACGGGGACTGAGGGCAGACATAAAGGTGTACGTAGCGGAGAACAAGGGTTCAGTAGACTCCAATATTACCTTCTGGGAGGCCATGAAACCGGTGTTGAGAGACAGAATTAGAGGGAGACTGAGAGACGAGCGAAACAAACAGCACAGGGAGGCAACAGGGTTAGAACTTGAAATCCTGGCGCTAGAAAGGGAATACCATGTAAACAAAGGGGAGGGTATACTGAGGCAGTTGCAAGACAAACAAAGGGAGTATAGAGAACTGGTCTCTAATGAGGCAAAGACGCAATCGCTAGCAACGTTACACCGCCTATATGATGTAGGTGACAAGTCAGGCAAGCTTCTGGCATGGCTTGGCAGGAAAGAACGAGCAGCACGGTGGGTGGAAAAAATCAGGAGAGATGAGGGAGACATGGCAACTACCGACAAGGGCATAGCAGAGGCTTTCGCATTGCACTATGAGAACTTCTATAGAGGCAGAGACCTCGGGACAGTGGACGAGGCCGTACAATATATGGAACATCTGGATATCCCATTATTAGAGGCAGAACTCAGCGCCCCACTAGAGGCGGGAATCACACTGGAGGAGATAACTATAGCCATCAATAAATTAAAAACGGGGAAAACGCCAGGACCCAACGGGTTCCCAGCAGAATTCTTTAAAAAAACGGCCGACTTGCTGACACGTCACCTATTGGCTCTATATGTTGAAGCTTACGAGATAGGGAGACTCCCACGAGATCTAGCATTGGCAACCATAGTGCCGATACACAAACAGGGCAAGCCAGAGGAGGATTGTGCCTCGTACCGCCCCATCTCACTTCTGAATATGGAGGTGAAAGTGCTGGCTACGATTCTAGCGGCGCGCCTACGGACATTCGTTCCAGACCTTATACACACGGACCAATCCGGGTTTCTGCCGGATAGAGCGACAAAGCTCAACCTCCGACGGACACACAACTGGCTTCAAGAAGTGAAAGATAGGACGGAGCCGCACTGGTTCCTGTCCTTGGACGCTGAAAAAGCGTTCGACGCAGTACACTGGCCCTTTCTCATGGCAGTATTGCGGCGGTTTGGTTTTGGTCCACACTTCCAGAAATGGATAGGGCTGCTGTATACTGCACCGAAGGCGCGGGTATGAGTGAATGGATGCTTATCACGCGAATTCCATGTAGAGAGGGGCACCAGACAAGGATGCCCGCTGTCCCCGCTACTCTTCACACTCACAATAGAAATATTGGCAGCCAAAATTCGACAAAACCCGGGGATCCATGGCTTCACGTGGAATGAGTTAGGGGATGCCCAGGAGAAAGTTTCATTATATGCCGACGATGTATTGTTATACATTACGAAACCCGAGGTCTCAGTAGGGACATTGTTCAGAGAGTTAGAGGGCTTTGGGGCAATGGCAGGCCACACCATCAACTGGCACAAATCAGTCCTGTATACGCCGCGGGGAGCAGTGCAGGGAGTAGCGCTACCGGACCGTCTACTCACTACTTCGGAGGGGTTCCAGTACCTTGAGATCTATATCACCCTGGACAAGAAGCTCTCGTTTCAGAAAAACGTGGAACGAATAATGAAAGAGGCAGTAGAAGACATGACGAGATGGAGAATGTTACCGCTCACCCTACTGGGAAGGGCGGCAATGTATAAAATGATTACCTTACCCAAATTCCTCTACGCACTTCAGAATGAATACTATCCACTCCCGACTAACACTATCACCAAAATCCACGCAGACCTGCGATCATTCCTATGGCTAGGCAAACAACCACGCATCGCACTCCAGACACTCCAACGACACCAATATAGTGGAGGGATTTCACTGCCGAACCTAGAGGCATACTACTGGGCGGAACACTTGACCCCCATAAATGACTGGTTACATGCACCAGCGGACCACCCGACGTATGCATTGGAAAGACATAAATTGTCCACACACAATGTACTTCACTATTTGTATGGGGGGAGGACAGGGAGAACGCTCTTGCCCGCTACTATGATTACGATTCGAGCATGGACACGGGCCACGAGATCCACGGGGTGGGAGGAGAAACCAACACGTCAGACACCATTATGGCACTGCAAATGGTTCACAGAATTTCAAAAACTGAAAGGCTTCCAAAGGTGGGATGACATAGGGATATCTACTATTGGGGACGTGATTAGGCAAGGTGAGCTGAAGACATTCGCGATGTTACAGGCAGAGTTTGGATTACACCGCGCACAACAATACAAACACCTGCAGCTAGTACATGCCTGGAAAGCGCAGAAGATATCACTACAGGATATACCGGAATATTCACCCCTAGAAGGGAGACTCCTACAGGAACAAATAGTACACCAGGCAGTGTCTCTCACATACAAAACACTCACAAATAATATGTTGGGGAATCTGGCGAAACTCAGAGGGGTGTGGGAGGCGGAAGTGGGGCAATTAGAGGACTTAGACTGGGAGCTGATCCTGATGCACCCCTGAGAAGTGGCCATTAAGTCACGGCTGAGGCTGATCCAATTAAATGTGCTACACAGGACATACTTCGATAGGAGGCGTCTCCTCAAGATGGGTAGGATAACAGACGCCACATGTCTTCGATGCAGGTCCGAACAAGGGGATTTCTATCACACTATCTGGTCCTGTGCAGCGATTCAAACATATTGGTCTCACATCTTCACGGAATTGGGGGAGGTACTGGGAGTAGAGCTAACACTGGACCCGAAACTGGCACTACTGGGAATGGTGACCGAAGTAGACCTGCCACGCCCACATATTATTTTCCTGGTGCTGGCACTAGTAGTGGCGAAAAGGGACATTGCAAAATACTGGGGGGTGGCGGAGAGGCCGGAAATAGAGGAGTGGAGGAGAGGGCTAGACCTCTATATGGCAGCAGAACGAGTGACATACAAAGCTAGAGGTTGTCCCAAAAAATTCCGAAAGGTATGGAGTAAGTGGAGACAATACCATGGCCTAGAAGCCGGGCAAATAGGAGGTGACCCATAGAGGAATAGACGGCGGAGGCGGGAGTGGGAGACCACCCGATAGCGATAAGTGCCCGAAAGAAGACTGAAACACTGAGAATTCAGAGTCACCAAACATATGAGGTGCTATTCAGTGACATGGGTGGGGAGACAAGCATCAGTATATTATGCACAAAGGGAACTGATGGATTAGTGACACATAGATTGATGGATATGTGATCGGACTGTCACCCCTTTGAGGGGGAAAAAGCAACCAGTTTTGTAGATAGGTGTGGGTGGGAGGGGGGGAGTTGTGGGAGAAAAAACAAAACAAAAGCAGGATTGGGGAGTTACAGGAAGAGCTCGTAAGCCTTAGAATAATCACACACTACTTGACGAGAAATGTGTCGCTGCCCGGCCCCAGGGTTGTGGGCATGAAGGCTGTCGATTTAGAGACATGATGTAAGTTTGACGTGCTAAATGTGAGCTTGGTACGCCTGTATTCTTTTATACCTGCACAAAAATAAAGTTTAAAAAAAAAAAGAATAGGTTTAACTTAGTAGCACTGAAAATTCTTATAAAAGTTGAAAACAACATGAAGTGCAACATGCTTTGTTTACTCAAACTATCACATGGGCAGGGTGTCATATCTGAATGGGCAGGACTTCATGCTGGGGAAAGAGACCAGGTGATGCACTGTACCAAATCTAAATTTGGTCAGAACGTAACAATTTTGGGTGCTATTAACACAAGATAGCTAGTGTTGACAATCCTCCTTAAAAGACAGGGACATATAGAAAGCAACCGTTGACTACTTCATCGCAGTGCTGGTTCTGCGTGAAGATCTATATTGTAAGAAAAGATCTTTAGTATGTGTTTTTTGGTGAGAGATGGCACCTGAGATGGATCTATCCATACTGACAAGTTTAATAAAGTGCTGAAGGATGATTTTCTATAGGCCAGCCAAGGGATGTGAGAGACATTATCCTTGGTTAAACAGTCTAAAATAATTGAATTTGTAAAACTAGTTTAATCTTTTGACCAAATAGAGAACCGTAATAACAGAAGTCTTACTTAAATCAGGTCCTCAAGGTACTGTAAACCAACCTCACAGTAAACAATCAGGGATGAGGCAGAAGTAAATAAGCAAAGCAAACGCTTTATAAAATAATTTTCTTTAATTTGTAGAGGGTTACCAGGAGTATAATCCCAAAGAAGAGCCCCATAAGTGGCAGTAGACACGCCAAACGGCGTATATATGACAACCATTTCTTTGATCGGTCGATTACCCAATTTTGTTAAAAATCTAAAGATCCCATGGATTTTCCTACTCATTTTGGCTTTAGCATTTAAAATCGGTTGTGCCCAGGATCCACTGCTTGTGAATAGAACACTCGGGTAGCTAAAGGAGTTTATTCTGATAATTGGAGTATCACCAAAAAAAGGAAGGTCTACATTTTTTCGGTTTGTTCCCACAGATCATGGTATACGTTTTGGACCTATTAATCACAATTTTTTTTAGATGACATGAACTCCTCAAAAGCATTCATCCGTTTCTGTAATCTGAGAGAGGTCCTGAATACCAATACTGTGTTGTTGGCTCATATTAACACAGGAATAGAACGACTGGCGACGCAAAGGGCATCTGCTTGTAGGGCCTGCAGGATGTTATTGACACAACACTTTATGCCACAACATTCTGCGTCACAACACTCTATGCCACAACACACTGTGAAACTGTAAGACACTCCACAGCACTCCACTCCATGCCTCTCCACTCTACATAACTCTACTCCACTCTGCAACACTATATGCCACTCTACAACCCTCTTCTTCACTTTACAACACTCTATGCAACTCCTTCCATGCCACTTCACACCACTTAAATTCATTCTACTCTATGACACACTACTCCACTCTACTCCATTCTACTCCACTCTACGCCACTCCATTCTACAACACTCTACTTTGACAAACTTTATGACACTCCATGATACTCGACTCTATGACACTCCATGCTAAGATACTCCACTCTCCAACACTTCATTCTATGACACTCCACTCTAAGACACACTCCTCCACTCCTCCACTCTGTGGCACTCGACTCAACAACACTCCAGCCAACGGCACTCTACTCCACTGAGCTCAACTATATGCCACTCCACTCTAAAACACTTTACTCCTCTGTACTCAATGACACTCCACTCAACGGCACTCAACTTGATGACACTCCACTCTACCAAACGTTTTCTTCACTCTGTACCCCTCCACTCTACGACACTCTACTCCACTATAAATACAAACAACTTTTTCTGTAAAAACATAAAAATCTATGGTAAAAATTAATGATTTAAGATTAGTTATAGTAAGAATAAGTTTTTTATTATTGCTAAACAAAAAACAACCTAAACTACACAATTATTAGAAATTGTAAAGTTATAGTTAGAACTTAAATTATATTTTTTACCCAACCCAAAAGCTAGTGTCCCGCATGTACCTCGGTACACAGTGTTGTCAACTTGATAGCCACAGTAAATGAACTATCATTTGTGCCTTCCCCATGCACTACTATATTACATCACTTATTACATGTTAAATAATAGCATTCATAACAACATTCATAACATCTGAAATGTCTTAATTTATGAGGACACTCTGCATGGTAGATGGGCAAAATTCCAAATATTATCTCACGTTAGCTACAAAATGTTTGCACGAGAAAAATGCAAAAGCCTAGAATGCGACTGTGATGTTGTTTGCATCACTTGTATATTTTGTGCTATTAGTTTTAATTTGAAATGTTTCCTCGCTTAAAAAAAAGGACCTGAGGACGCATCATTTGCTTAAGTTTAACATTATTAGAAGCAGAGCATATTGCCTTCCATTAATCACAACTCGAAGAAGAAAACCTTTAAATTGTATGATGTCAACAGTAATGAAAACTTTGCTATATAAACCAATCACAGTAAACAAAAAAATGCAAATGATCGTCCACTCTTCTTGGCTGGTGGAGGCCTTTAAATAGTCTTTGCTTGTTTTATTTGTGCTTCATCTGGCCAACGAGTATAGGTTCAAGGAATGCAACGGTCTGCATGGGTCTATCATGTTATCTTTAGGTATGCCAAACAGGCTCGCCCTGGCACAAAGTATGTGCTCCCGCCCACAGCCAAGGAATTCCAGCAACCTCAATAATCTGCTTTTAGCACGAATAAGATAGGAGCCACCTGTGGTCAGACTAATATTAGGAAGTTTGATGTGAAAGAGGTATTTGTTTGTGGGTGGTCTCGCATTTGACATTAACTTAATACTAAGCACTGTAGAAGAAAAGTATGCAATTATGTTCTTCACATCTATGGTATGTCTATTTGTAGAAATGTGCAAAAATTACATCATTAGCTCTAGCGTAATTATGTGAAATTCTGCTAAGGTTCTGCGAAATTAGATGAAATGCAGAACTGGCACTATATTTTAGCAAGGCATGCATTCCCTCATCCATATTTGGATTGAAGGACCCGTTCTGGGCTAAAATTTTGCCCGACTGTTGAATACATTCTGGAATTTTGCATACGAAGTGTAATGTGAAATTTACTAAATGTATGCAACATTTCATGGGAATATTGCACTGGCTATTTCTGACTCAGTTATTTCCTTTGAAAAATATAGTAACTTTATATGAAGTGTTTATGAATAGTCCCTTTCAGATCTTAAAATAAAGTACATCACATATCAAATTAAGTCGGTCAAAAAAAGTAAGAATGTGTTTAAAGTTCTCAAGACACGCAAAATAGTGATTCATTGGCAAATGGCTGGTTAGGATTATAGGAAATAATTTCATCTAATAAAAACTATGCTGACTACATAATAAAATAGTTGTAAAACACTATCTATGGCGCTTTGCAGATGACTAGAAAGGTTCGAATGTTTTATTTACGAAAATAATAATTCAGAAGCATGGCATTGGTTATATTTTTCAATTAGCCAAACATGAAAGGGAAGGCAGCACATCATGACCTACATTTGCATAGTTTTAGGAAAGAAAATGAGAGAAGCACCTGTTAAACACCAACCTTTTACACACAGCCTTGATCTGAAAAGTAAAACAATATAGATGACGCAGGCCCTCTGTTTAGAAGGGGCTTCACAAAGGCAGATGCAGGATGTGAAAATATATACTCAGATGTTCAGCAAATCGTCCTTTTCCAAAACCTGCAGCCACAAGGCTATCTATCCCTTTCATCACAAGTCAAACTGAATCTAGTTAAATACAATTCTAAAACACACATTTAGGAAACTGTCTGTTTTCAACATCAAGGTACTGGCAGAATTACAAACTATTTGCAATGAATTTAAGCAAGGAATCCTTGTATCAAAACAGAAAAATATCAGATTAACTCTTTCATCAATGAAAAGCAAAGTGTCTTGGTGCTGTTTTCCAGCAGCACAGAAACTACACAGTATGTACCTGAATATCATTTTCAGAATATTATTCTACAAATTATTTCCAAAATCTCACCCCAGGCAAGTTAATGATATTCAATATTAGGTATCCTGGCCTAATATTCACCTATCATACTGACTTGCCATTTTAATATTAAATCATGGCTCGCAGTTTAAGGATTAAAAGCGAACATAATTAAATTTAGATTTATTCAAAAGTAAAGTTTGAAAGCAACATGTAGTAAACTGAAGCGTATCAAGAGCGAAAACAGTACATTTTGCAAAAGGGACTGTCCAGCTACTTCAGAGCAGGTTGAGGCTTCTGGAAGGGAGCAGAGTCAAAGTGGCTCCCCAGGATGAAATATATTAGCAGCCCTTCCAGGGGTGAGGAAGCTCCTTCTTGCTCCTGTCACACAAGTTTCACCAGCCTTCCCCCTCAAATAAGAAAAGCAAATGCTGACCGGGCACTTTACCGGCATGATTTGCAATAGTTAAGTTTTCCTGTAAAGTAGCTAAAATGTCTTTGGAACAAAAGTGTGTCGTTTGTGTTTTTTAAGCATAGTTTTTATGTTGCAATACAAGCAACAGAATACATAGTGCGTGTTCCTTAGGATAATACAGTTTACGTAGCACTACCACTCCTTAATGTGTATGGAAAATAAGGAGAAGGGGAAGCAGGGAAGTAATACAAAGTAATACAAAGTGCGCAAAAGAAATTGCGTTGCAGATTGTCTAGAACTCATCAGTACAACTTTATTGCATTCCAGATTATCTAGAATGCATTAATACAATTTGCGTTTATTTAAAATCTTAATAAATTAGCCATGATCTGCATAACCTGAACCTAATTTGAATGTTCACATTGATCTTCGAACATCATGTTTTTTTTCATCACCAGTTGTGCAGTCCATTCAAAATATTCTACCTATAGAACACTTTAAACAGACACTCACTGACATCACCAACTGGATGACGGCGAATTTTCTTCAACTAAATGCCGGGAAAACGGAGATCCTCCTTTTGGGCAAAAACACTTCGTCCTGGGGTGATAACTGGTGGCCGGATGCCCTAGGCCCACCCCCTATGCCTAAGGAATGTGTCAAAAACTTGGGAGTCTGGGTGGACTCTGCTCTAAAGTTCACGCACCATACAAAAAAAGTTGCCGCCACGTGTTTTGGCGTCCTACGTAACATCAGGCCCATTCTGAAGTTCTTTGACTGCCGCACTCGTCAAGTAATCGTCCAAGCGTCCATCCTTTCTAGACTGGACTATGCCAGCTCCCTTCTATTGGGGGCTAATCTAGCTGAAATCACTAGATTGCAGAGAGTTCAGAATGCGGCTGCCAGAGCTCTAGTAGGTCTCCCGCGCCATTCCTCGGTATCTAGAACCTTGAAGAAACTGCATTGGCTCCCGGTGGGCAAAAGGGTCCAGTTCAAAGCACTGTGCCTCGCCTTCAAAATCCTTAAAACCTTCTCCCCCCCAATGCTTCGCCCGCTTCTGTCAGACTACATTCCCAGGAGATCGCTCCGGTCAGAGGGGCAGCATCTTGCGATCATCCCCCGCACCAGACTGGCCAGAGTAGGCGGCCGCTCTTTCAGCTTCCTGGCGGCCAAGTTATGGAATAGTCTACCTGAAGCTATCCGTGGGATACAGGATCTCCTAGCCTTCAGAAAGGCTGTTAAAACTCACCTCTTTCAACAATAGTCTCTTTGAGCCTCCATCTCACTGTAAACTGTCTGTTCGCAGCGCCGGGACGCCCCTTTGCTGGGGCAGCCGCGCGCTATACAAATTTTCATAACATTAACATTAACATATCCCAAAGAGTCTCCCTAATATTTTACTTCTAAAGAAACTGCAAATCCATTTTTGTGCATTATACCAACAAGTGTAAATAATGTGTTTTATCAGTACGGCTCAAACAGACTCTCAGTAAGCACTTTAATAGTAGTCCATTAAATTCTTATGAGGATGTTTGGTCAAGATGTAAACTGCTGGAAGTCAGGGGGAACGTTTTTTCCCCTCAATAAACCCAAGATATCACTCGTCTTCTATCCCAACATCAAATTATTTTGAAATCCCTTCTACCTTTAATTACAATAGAAGCCAAGTTCTTTTTCAGACCCAATTGACTAGCTCTGGTGTTTGTAATAAAGTTACCTACCTCCAGCAAACCATTTATGAATCTGTCTACAGCATTAGAGCATCCATGTTCTTAGTACTCTAATTTAGGAACAGTCTTATTATTAAGCTGTAACTTATTTCCAAGTTATGTAGTCCAATATGATATTTAGTAGTACTCCTGTTATACTTCTTTACGTACTCATAACTGCAATTTGGAAAAGTAAAGAGGAAGATCTCAGCTAATGATGGTCCTTGCTCTTAAGAGCTGTGTTCTCTTCCGAGGGTAGGTAAAACTTTGGACACATAGATCTACCTTTTAGGTGTAAATGTGCAAGCGGTAAGGGAAAATGGGTGGAAAATGTATAATACCTACTATAAAGTAAGAGGAGGGAAGGTAAAATGAAGTTAAAGAGAGGAAGTGACATGCAACTACAAGAAGACACCTACAAAATGGTAAACAAAAAAAATGAATGTGTCCTTCTGTAACTGAACTGGTGCTCATGTAAAGCACTCTGATACCCAATGTCTTGGGTCTAGTTTGCGCTATATAAAACTCTCAAATAAATAAATGTTAGTTACAATTCTCAAAAGTTACACCACATCTACTCAAGTAGCACTATAGCCCAATAAGTCTCATTCCTACTCCACAGTGGTCTTGCAGTAAGGCACGCACAACTTGTGGCTACTAACATATACTACAAGCAGGGCTGACCTTTGTTTCGATGGCGCTCCGAGCGAAACTACATGCGGCGCCTGTCCTAATCTTCCACCTCCACTCCTTCGCCATCTGCCCCCTCCCATTGGTGAGTCTAGTGGGGGTCCTTTTGTGTTCACTGGTATCTCAGAACAGTGACAGACCTGTGTACACACATTTGCACCTTGTGCCCTCACCTTAATCACCTACTCAGTTGCTAAAACTGGGGATGAGAGTCCCTGGGAGGAGGCTGTGGGAAAAGAAAACAGGAGTGGGAGAGAGGTAATTGAAGGGCGCTAAAAAAATTACAGAAATCATGATTTGCACACAGCTATAAGGCAATGAACTGAACTGGCGGTTGGAAATAAAAGATTTATTCAAGGTAACCCACGAAATCAGCTACCTGTTCCACAATCCAACTGTAGGCACCCTGAGACTGGGCCCAGCTCGCCCATGCCAAAAGCCGGCCCCGACTACAAGGGGATCACATAAAGCTGAGTGCAGGCAACACCTTTAACACAAAGACCTAATCGAAATAAAATGCATTGTAAAAATGTTTTAAAATACTTAAAACTTTAGAAAAAAATGTTTAAAATGGCGATATAACGTTAGACATTGTACGCACCCTAAATCAATTTTGAAAAAATGCAAGCTACAGAGGAAATATGTGTCTAGGAATTTCAAATTACAAATACGGGGCCACAAACAAGAACAGCCTTATGGAATTTGAATATCTTGTATTGTTTTAAGTCCACAATTACTTTCCCCTCAGACAAGTTTAGGTTATATTGATAATTCTCTCACTTAACTTAACTCAACTTAAATGATCTTTATTTCGGCTAAAAGCCATCAAAGATATATACATAGAGTATAAAAAACACAGAAAAAAACAAACCAATGCCAGCATATCGATTACTTGGATTTGTGATAAAAACCGTAACAGTCAACCGAACCTTTAAATAGTTACATATCAACCGTCAAAGATAAAATCAATATGGCTGGTAGTATCTAAAACAGCAAACAAAACCAAAAAATATACAGATATAGACTGCCTTGCCCTATGCAATAAAATGTAATTGCTACCTTAAAATTCATAACAATCAAATCAAGCATAAAACAATAATTTACCAGAAATTAGGGTTTATCAAAACAACCAGAATTAGTGAAGTGCACCTAAAAGCAAAGAGGCAATAAGCATTAGCTTTCAACCATACTGCCAAACAGACATAATTAGTTACAGCACTCAGCTTCACAGCAAACTATGCAATATTAGGCAAACACATCTTTTTCCTGATCCTCATCATGGATCGCAAGTATCGAGAAGTGGCAAAAACAATATTTTGGCCGGTATAACATTTCAATATTAGGGGAGCCTAAGTATATTTTCTTACTCCCAAGGTTCGGCACAATGGCACTAGCCATCTTCTTCTCACTTTCATGTAGTCAGGACAGAAGAAGAGGGCATGCTCCACTGTTTCCTTGCTATGGCTGTAAGAGGGGTCACCCGATCGACCACACTTATGTGTAAAAACAAAAAAGGGGGGAGTGTGCCATAGTAAAGTTGAAGGTAGAGCCTCCAGGTGGCTGTGGGTTCTATTTCAGCTAGAAACGACTTTGCCCGGAACTCATCCTTTGCCAGAAGGAAAGCATCAGTCAGAGACCCATAGCAAGGATGCACCCATCTCAAACTCAGTTTATGTGGTCCATGATTCCCCCTACTGGACAGCTTGTTGATGGATGTGGCAGAGGAAAGTACCTCCCAGCGTGACCCATTGCAGACTCCCTAAGGGTTTTCTCTGATGTACTTGATCCATGGGATCTTTCTGGAGCTGGAAAGGCCCAAGATTTCTTCCAACCCCTGGCGATAGGACAACAGCTCAGGAGTAGCCCTTATCCTCTGCCAGTAGAGGATCAGTCTAAGGCTGATGCCCTCAGAGATTGCCTGCAGCCCAAGATTGACTCTGAGGGGGAGAACGGGGGTACGGATCGTACGAGTCCACACTTGAAGCAGAAAGCAACGTTTTGCAACTGATAGGCCTGAGGCGTTCTTGTGGCCCCATAGCTCCACACCATATAAGGCAGCACCCTGGCCTGCTATTTGTAGATTTGTACTCTACTCTACTCTGTTGCTCTAATTTGAGCCTACACCTGCCCATGTGGTGGTGCCAGTCCAGTCGCTCGGACAGAGTCAGCCCATGATATTTAAAGATGATAGATCTCTCCAGGGGCACGCCCCTGAGACTCTGATTGGACCTGCTTGAGTGGCCGGGATTGAAAAGCATATATTTGGTTTTAGCCACATTTATTTCCAACCCATGCCTTCTACAAAAGACGTTAAAAGATCTAGGATCCTCTGCAGTCCCATGAGTGACTTTGAGAGAAACAGAGTATTGTCCCCATAGATCAGGACGAGAGCCTTGATGTCTGCCAGACTAGGAGCATTGTCCTTGCATTGGTTCAAATGAGCTTCCAGCTAGTTAACATAAAGGGTAAAGGGTGTAGGGGCAAGGACGCCTCCCTGCCAGACCTCGCTAGTGACCGAGAATTTATCAGTCATCTCTCCCCGTTGGCCACAGTGCACATGTGCCTAATTGTGTTCATGCAGCCTTATCATGATAGCCGATAAATATGTAAGGAAATCCATGTAAGCCAGAACTTTCCAAAGCAGGGATCTAGGGACCAGATCGAAAGCCGATCGTAGGTTCACAAAAACTGCATATAGCCAACTCCCCTCAAGAGTGGCTATTTTACAATAATAGAGTTGGAAGCAGAAGACCTGATCCACAGTACTGGTACGTTCATGAAACCCTGCCTGTAATGGGGTAAGAATATTTTCCATGTCCATCCAATCATGAACCCTTTCCAAGAGGGTGCAGAGACAGAATATTGAATCAAAAATACCGATTTACACACGAATATCGAGTTAAAAATATCATGGGTCAGAAATATCGACAGTCAAATTCTCGTGGTCAAGAATATCGAATGTAGGTAAGTAGCATCGATGTTAAAAATATCAAAGTGTAAAATATCGTTTGCAAAAATATAGTTGTTAAAAATACCGATTTTTTTAATTAATGTTATGTATTTCAGTATATATTTTATATGTATTTGATGTATTTTTTTGTATAAGATTTGTTTGTATTTTTAATATATGAGTTACATTTTTAGTAGTTATAAATAACTACTAAATTATTCATTTCGTTCCGTAGCGGGTTGTGGGTTTTATAGGGGAATAGGGTGGGAAGTAATTTAATTATATAAAATTAAATTATTATTTTTAGTAGTTATTAATATTTTTTATTTGAATTCTGCATTTTTAGTTCCGTAGCCGGTTGTAGATTTATAGGGGAATAGGGTGGGATGTAATTTAATTTTATAAAATTAATTTATCATTTTTAGTAGTTATTAATATTTTTTATTTGAATTCTGTATTTTTAGTTCCGTTGCGGGTTGTGGGTTTATAGGAGAATAGGGTGGGAAGTAATTTAATTATATTAAATGTACTGAATATTTTTAAATTATTAATAATTGTTTAATTGAGATGTTATATTGTTAAACGGGTAACGTAATTTATTATTAATTAATTAATAATAGGTTGTTAATTAATTTTAATTCATTAATTGGTAATTAATTATGGTAATTGTGTAATTAATTTTAGGTGTGTGTTGTGTTGTTTATAGGTGTAAAGGGTGGGAAGGGTGGGTAGTAATTGTTTTGGGATTGATGAATTAATAATTAGTTGTTAATTAATTTTAAATAATTCATTAGTAATTAATGATGGTAATTGTGTAATTAAATTTAGGTGTGTGTTGTGGTGTTTATAGGCCTAAACGGTGGTAAGTATTTTGTGTTTAATTTATTAGTATATAGTTGTTATTTAATGCTAATTATTTGTTATATATTTTGTGTAAATAATTGTTTATTTTTTGTTTGTTTTGGTTCTACTTTTAGGGGTAAAAGATGGGTATTAAGTACATTTTTCAATATTTAATTATTGTAAATAGTGATAGTTTAAAAATATATATATTATTTAATTGTGTTTTATTGTTTTATACCTTAATGTAGGTGTCTTTGTAGATATTATAGTGTTAACAGTATAGAAAATGATGGTCCCTAGCACAAATTGCATCAGAAACCGTGCAAAATAGTATTTAAGAAAATAAATTCAAACTAGAAAAGTAAATGGTGCTAGAGTGTTATTTAATCACACCAAACATCTAATGCTCATTAATTAGAGCAAGTTTACAACAGACATTAGAAATATCACGTTGGTGTGCCCAACTGAGTGGGGGGAAAAAGAAGGGGGTGACTTGTGTGAGGTAGTAAGATTGAGAGTGATCATTCCAGGGATCGAAATGTCGACACACCATTGATGCCAGTATTATCAACAGTGCATTGTGGCACTGTGACTCTCTGTTATACATGGCTATGTAAATGAGTGTATTGTATTCTGTTACAAAGTATATTATGATTATGGGGCATTGAATAACATGCCGAACAATTTGATTGTGATAAAATTTGTATACATTTTGTCCCCAATCTCACTACCTCACACAAGTTACCCCCTTCTCCACCCCCCCCCTCAGTTGGGCACACCAACGTAATATTTTTAATGTCTGTTGTAAACTTGCTCTAATTAATGAGCATTAGGTGTTTGGTGTGATAAAATAACACTCTAGCACCATTTACTGTTCTAGTTTGAATTTATTTTCTTAAATACAATCTTGCACGATTTTTGATGCAATTTTGCTGGGACCATCATTTTCTATACTGTTATACACCCAGGTCACAGTGATTTTGGGTATACCCTTCTTTATAAAGTATTATAGTGTTAAAGTATGTGTACTCCATAAATGTTTATTCTCTTTATTAATAATAATTTTTAATTGGATATTATGTTAATTATGTAAATAAATGCAATTAAAAATGTTGAAGTGTTTTGTTATTGGTGTGGTGTTAAAGGGTAGGAAATAAAATAAAGACATTTGTTTTAATCAGTTTTATTGTTTGTTAATATTTGCTACTTTTAAATAATTATTGTTTATAAATGTATTTATTAATCCATTTTATATATTATTTGTAGGTTTTTGTTATATGTAATTAATATTATAATGTGTTATTTTTATACAGTTAATTTTATATTTTTTAAATATTGTTTATTTATTTTTATGATTTTCAACATGTTGTAATATATTTTGCTTTTTTTCAATTGTTTAAGTATTATAAGTAATTTTTGTTTCCCTGCTATCCAACACTTTCCCATATGTTGTCATCACTGGAGTGGGAATAGTAATTTCTACCTCTCTTCTATTCAGCACTTTCTCTACTGTTGCGCTCACTTAGAGTGGGAATAGTAATATTTGCCTGTCCGCTATCCAACACTTTCCCTACTGTTGCACTCACTGGCATGGGAATAGTAATTTTTACCCCTACGCTTTCCAACACTATCCCTACTGTTGCACTCATTGGTGTGGGAATAGTATTGTTTACCCCTCCGCTATCCAACATTTTCCCTACTGTTGCACTGAGAGGAGTTGGAAATGTAAATTTAATTCCTCTGCTATCCAACACTTACCCTACCTTTGCACTCACTGGAGTGGGAATAGTAGTTTATATCCATCCGCTATCCAACATTTTCACTACTATTACACTCACTGGAGTGGGAATAGTATTTTTGCCCCTCTGCTACCCAACACTTTCCCTACTTTTGCACTCAGTGCAGTAGGAATAGTAATTTTTACCACTCCGCTATTCAACACATTCCCTACTGTTGCACTCATTGGAATGGGGATAGTCATTTGTACCCCTCCGCTATCTATCATTTTCCCTACTGTTGCACTCACAGGAGTTTGAATAGTAAATGTAATTCCTCCGCTATCCAACACTACCCTACTTTTGCACTTGCTGGAGTGGGAATAGTAGTTTATATCCTCCACTATCCTGCACTTTCACTACTGTTGCACTCACTGGAGTGGGAATAGTATGTTTGCCCCTCTGCTATCCAACACTTTCCTTACTTTTGCACTCTTTGGAGTGGGAATAGTAATTTTTACGCCTTCGCTATCCAACATTTTCCCTACTGTTGCACTCACAGGAGCTGGAATAGTAATTGTGATTCCTCTGCTATCCAACACTTACCCTACTTTCACAGGCACTGGAGTGGGAATAGTAATTTTTACCCCTCCTCTATCCAACACTTTCCTTACTGTTGCACTATTTGTAGTATGAATCGTAATTATTACCACTCCCCTATCCAACATTTTCCCCGCTGTTGCACTCACAGGAGTTAGAATACTACATTGAATTCCTCTGCTATCCAACACTTACCCTACCTTTGCACTCACTGGAACGGGAATAGTAATGTTTACCCCTCCTCTATCCAAAACTTTCCCTACTGTGGCACTCTTTGAAGTGGGAATAGTAATTTTTGCCCATCTGCTATCCAACACTTTCCCTACTGTTACACTAATTGGAGTGGGAATAGTAAGTTTAACCCCTCTGCTATCCAACATGTTCCCTACTGTTGCACTCACAGGAGTTAGAATAGTAAATTTAATTCCTCCGCTATTCAACACTTACCCTACTTTTGCACTCACTGCAGTGGGAATAGTAATTTTTACCCCTCTGCTATCCAACACTTTCACTACTGTTGCACCCTTTGGAGGGGGAATAGTAATTTTTACCCCTCTGTTTTCCAACAGTTTCCCTACTGTTGCACTCTTTGGAGAGGGAATAGTAATTTTTTCCCCTCCGCTATTCAACACTTTCCCTACTGTTGCACAAATCACTTGTGTCAACTTTTCCACTTCCCACTGACTTCTATAATGAGCCTACAGTATATTACTTAAATTGTTCTGATACAAATTATCTCTTTGTACTCCATGTATGTCATTACCACTTATATGAGCTTGACTGACCTTAAGCTCCTAGCCTAATCGCTTCTTCCTTATTTCTAAAGTTGTAAAAAATCAGCATTCAACAGGTTGTTCAAGTTGGTATATTAGACAGTACTGGTGTGCTGGTTCTCAGCCAAATCCCAACAGACGACTTAGTGAAGTGCAACAGTGTATAGACATATCGATTTAATGACAGCAGCTCCCCCTCTATAAAATGCAACAATTTATGACTGCATTTTGAGGTTTGGCTTTCATGACGCAATTCACACCAAATCTATTGTCGCCGAAAAAACTTATTCAAAGGAGAATTTTGTCTTTTAGTGGTGTAATAGTGCCATTCATGCTAAATCTATTGTTAGTTAAAAAGTATACAATATTCCCGGCATGTGAGCAAAATTTATTTTTTACCCTGTCCTCATTAATTTATTGCATCATGGTTTTCTGATTGCTGCGATCGAATGTTGCTCTGTGTATGCTTTCACCTCACAGAAATAACACATGTCCAATGTTTAGAGTGACTCAAGAATATATTCTTTCAATATCACACCTTTTGAGTATCTTGCTTTGGGAGAGTGTTGTTGATAAAACACAATGAATTCATTCCTCATTTTTTTAAAGGTTTTCAGTGGTCATTGCCACCTACTTACGGTCCATTACACAATAATTTCAAAGGACTATGGGTTCATAAAAGTGCTTTTTTCTGCCCGAAAAATACGACAACACATAGGCTCTGATTTGGAGAACTCTGAAAAGGCGTGGCAATTAAATTGACTGCTTAAGTATAATTTGTACCGGAGAATCGAGCAGTGAAACATTTCCATCTCCATACCACAGCATGGCAATCTTAGCTTCTCCTCTGAAGACTCTATTGTAATGGCTTGGTGATGGTTCCCAGCACCCTCTTATGGTTTGAGGGCAATGGGTTTCTGGTCTTTTTCTGCTCTTAACTTATTATAACAATATATATAAATACTGAAACAACATGGATATGGTGGTTTTGCTCTCACTTTATCTACCCTTTTGGCTGGAGAACCATGCGGCATGCGTTGCTCTGCAGAAGTTTATGTCATATTTGCTCAGTTAGCTCGCTTGATAATCGTGCAAGCCCAGTCAGCCGTCTCCCTGCCAAATGGATTGTACTTTGTGGTCAAGGAGGCTTTTAGAGAGTCGCCACTGCCCTCTCAGCCCAAGCTTAGTAGGACTGGCACTGGTGGCAGTATGAGCAGAAGCAAAGGAACAGGCTTCTTTTTACTTGTTCGCTTCAGGGGTAAAGCCATATTGGCCTCCTCCCTGAAAATGACCGCCAGTCTCCCTTAATGATGGTTCTTTACCTCCGTTCAGGTGGACACATGTGGAGGTTGTATATGTTTATCCTCATATGTTGTGAATGAGTCTGAGACTAAGAAGACATCTTATTTCTTCTAGGTGTTTGTGCTACCCTAAAATGGAGGAAAGCCTTGTGCAGGGCAACCCAAATCTGTGCTATCCTGGGAGAATGCATGTTTTCTTTCCATTCCCTCTTTCTCATAGTACAGTGTTTCTGTGAATGGATATGTTAGGTCTTAGACTTCTATCCTTTGAGGGTGCCAAAATACCTCTATTAGAGAGATCCCATCACCACCTTGTCTTCTTGCCTCATCTAGATCCCTGGCAGATGTGGCCTGCTGTTGGGGTCCCGACAATACTATTTCGGCAGGGCGCCCTGCATGCACTGATCATGCAGTGTCAATATACCTACTGAATGGAGGAGCTCCAAGCATTTGTTTCATGGAAGAAAACTGATTAGTCGGTTCCTCTCATAAGTACTGACCATCGTGACCATTACCTTGCCTTGAAACCTCTAATTTGCCAAAAAAGGCTCCCAACATCAGTATAATTTAAAACTGCAGTGATACTGAGGTGTAGTCTTGTCTGACTGTTCACTTTCTATCTGGTCGAATATACGTCTAACCTGAATCCTGACTGATGTGCTGCTGGACTGCCCTACCAAGAGAGAGCGCTGCCTGCTGTGGCTGAGGTTTGTGGACTGCATTCCGTAGTGGAGATCATACCTGCCAGAAAAATACAGAAATTCTGCTGCCTCTGAAGACTGGTGAGAAATTCATAGACGGTAGTACTGCACCAGTCTAGCAGAGGTTGCCCAACTGTTTGTTCAGGATGACAGTCAACACTACAATCGTCTGCATCACCTGGAGCCCAGGAAAACAACTGTCCCATACTGCTTCTGTTGGTGATCCTGTTGCATCCTTGGCCTTGTCTATTCTACAGAAATCGTTGCATTGTTGGTGTGAAGAGTACCTTTGCTTCAACTGAGGCCTGGGAAGTAAGTCAAAGAAATGAACAAGGTAGTTGGTGGGTTTTGTCCTTTGTTCAGGATCACATAGATCGCATTGAAAACTGTCAAGCAGTTCTGGAGATATTAGCATTTGAAACTGTGGTCAAGTGCCTCCATCTTGTTCAATGATTAACTGAAGCCCACGTTCCCAGATCTGTGTGCACAGGAGGCACCATGAAATGCACCATGAAATGCCAACTGTAGGCCTTATAGATTTTATTTTTATTTTACAGAGATTTATATAGCGCGAACTTGACCCGAACTGGGTATCAGAGCGCTTTACATACCACCAGTTGCATTGCACAGGGACACATTCCTTTTTAGGCACAGGGAGATTAAGTGATTTGAGCAGAATCACAGGATGTGTAGAGTCATTGCCGAGACTCGAACCTAGGTTGCCAGATTCGAGGTCGACCGCCCTAGCCGTTAGGCCAACTCCTCTCCCCAGATGCTTTTAAGTTTTTTGTTACCTACTAGGGAATTCTGGTGTGCTGCCACCAATACTATCTGTAGTCTCCAAACAAGTAGAATGTGGACTACTGGGCTCCTTTGAACTGTGCCAGGAACCATTCGCTCTACCCAATAATCTTAATTAGAGCTTTGCAAATTGCCTGGTGGGGTGAGCTCCTCAGATTTGTGGGCCTGAAAGATTTCAGGGCAAGTAAATCGAATTGTCAATTTCTGTGTCAATATCATACACTCATATCTGTGCAAACAGAGAAAGTACATTTCTCTTTGAAGAGTGGCAAAGTAAACCATTACCCCTTTGAGGCATATCTTTTACCACAATATGAAACCAGTTGGTGTTTGGCTAGTGCTTCCTAGGGGGCAGGCTTGTGCTCTATATAAAGATATCAACTCGAAGATGGAGGATGAACTTCTCGTGTGGAGAAGTGTGGCTCACTGGTTAGAGGAGGCAGACCTGGAAGCAGAGGTCAGCCAGGGTTCAATTCCCGGCTCGGCGGGGTCTTGAGTCCTAAAATGTCCATGGACTCGACAATTCTCGCTCCGGTGCCTACTCGATTCAGGGGTTCACACTCTGCGACTCTGGGCAATAGCTTGCTTAATCTCCACAACGGCCACTCCAGGTGGGATGCCTGGCTTTCACCTTGCAGATACCCTGCCGGGATTATCTCACAGGGGAATACCAGGACGGGTTCCCTAAGCAAGCGCTTAGAAACCGCTCGGTGATTTGCGCTATGTAAATTCCTGTACATTTACATTTACAATGGTTTATCTCTAGCACAACATTTTCTCTCTCTCTCCCCCCTTACTCTGTCTCTTTCTCTCTCACCGACTATTATTAAAATGACAGATATAATTGTGAATTGACATGAATTAGCATCAAAAGGATCTGATTATCACAGCACATAGGGAATCAAATCTACTGCTCATCTTGCCATGCTAAATGTTACAAATAAACCAAATAGTTTCCTGATCAGCACGCTAATTCTTGATTATCATTGGCACACCCTAAACATCTATTGGTTTGCTATTATTCTATAAACTCTAAGCTGGAATTTTGCTACTGCCTTAGAAACACCATAGTTGATACACAACCCGCTTTAAGAAAGAAATGCCATGCTGTACGACATGAACACTGCTTAATGAAATAACACTAATAACTGCATATCCATTAGTAAACAAGCAAGAGGCAACCGAGTTCTTCACTGTGAGACATTCAGTGATATTACTAAGATACAGAAGGTGTGGAAAACACAACTATTTTAAAACCACATGAAAATAGAATATATTTATACACTTCTGCCAAATTTCACACCAGTTGGTGTGAGCATTTGGCAGAAAAGTGCATAGAAGACTCTGCAAGTGAAACACATGCGGCAAAACTGCTGGTGCCAATGCCGAGATTGGCTCAATATGTCATGAAACCAGCCCCAAATCAGTGATTCCTGAACATAGACCTCTCGCAGCCCAGACCACCTTACTTACACTGTGGTCCGGGCACAACTGGATCTGCCTTGGGATAGTCACTATAAAAGATAGCATTTCATCTTGAAAAAGCCCTAAGCTGACACCACTAGGGAGCGAAACACGTGTCAGCTGTATATTTGAAACAGTGTACATATATACATCATGGTATAGATGAAATAAAGTACACCGTGAAGATGAAATAGTGCCCACTGATTTGGGATGCAGTTAGCTCCTATTATTGTGATAATTGACTCAATATTAAATGTTCTTACATTTTCTTGGCACGAATTTGCAGGAAGGGTGTGGACAGCTACACAAAAATAGATGGACCCTCGCTTTCCAAAATTATGTCATTATTACAGATCCTACGGGTCTAGTTTTGTTTTAAACATTAGTCCCACATGTTCAAATTGGTTATTAAATATTATTGAGTGCTGCTGGACTGGAAGAAAAAGATGCACATCTGGCTATAATTAGAATATGCCGGATCTCATGTAACAAATGAATAAGTAAGCTTTATATCTGCACACATACTGATGCACATTTGCACCAATTGTGTCTCACAGTCGCCATACGGCTTATGAGCTTATCGTATTAAATATCCACTTTTAACAATGATGACATTAATACATAATAGCGTTGGGCTCGACACTGAGAAGAGTAAAGTCTAGTCAATGTTTCATTCAGTATGTGTATAGTGCATATATAGGAAAGAAAATCCATTTTATGCATTTCAGTGGAGATAATTTACATATTTGTTGCTTACTTTGAGGTCATGATTGGATTTTACTGCCAGTACAAGCCAAGTTCTAATGATAGAGGTGAAGGCAAAGAAAAACATCTGTGTACTGTTGGTCAGAATAAACGACACAAACTAAATAGAAAAATACAGGTCAGTATGTGGGGTTCTGAAGTCATTTATCCAAACAATTATGCATTTTCACACCATTCAGTCCTGCTAAAAACAGAGAAAGATAATGTTGCATTAATGCTACTTGAATATCCCTACTTCAGGTCATCATATTTTAAAGCGTTAAAGGTACCTATTTCATGAAGGAGTTCTTACCATGAAAGACTTCATAAACTCTGCATGTATTTTTACATAAGGGATAGGGGGGCATATTACCAACAACTAGCGATAATTATCGCTATGTTGGTTTAGCGGGGATATTTTTATCGCCGAGCTGCGGCGATTTTTATCGCTTAGGAACCTTGCTATTATCAAGGTTTATCTCCTAAGCGATAAAAATCGGCTGAAATGCATGAATATCGCTGAAAAGTCAGCGATATTCATGCATTACCAAGCTAATGCTCTTAGCCATGTTATCCACCTCCCATTGGATAACATGGCTAAGAACTGCTCAGGGGCAGGTGTTAGCTTTTGGAGATATTCGCGCTTAGCGCAAATATCTCCAAAAGTTGGTAATAGGAGATAGCGATGTTAGCTTTTCCAGTCGCTAACATCTTGGCACGCCCACTTTGCATGTCATTAGTGATAAATATCACTGACATGCAAAGCGGGGCCCAAGATGGTCGCTATCTCCTACTAACTGTCGCTAACTGGTGTTAGCGACAGCTAGGTAATAGGGAGATAATTTTATCTCCGCTTTCTTGGCTTTTAAAGCCAAAAAAGCAGAGATAAACCCCCTTGATAATATGCCCCACAAAGTCCATAAAATCACCAAAAATCCGCAAACTACCATTTTGTGTACACATTTTCAGGAAAGAAAAAACAAACAGATCGACTTAAGGAGAAATTACTCTGTGTGCGGATAAACCGGGAAACACGTTCAAAACTTCACAATCTCACCCCACTCCCCCACACATACATGTGAATAGCAGGTGTAAAGTGCTGCCAGGACAGAAATCGCAGAATGGTTAGAGGCTTAGCATATTCTAGCTGAGAGCCTGCCCGCAGCACCTTATCCCTGCTTTTCACCAAAAGACAGGCCCAAAATCTCTTTGAGTATGCTTAGTTAATTTTTACACAACACTGGCCAAACGCTAGGCTTCACTCTGCTTGAGTTGTGTGAGTGATACTGTAATGAATAGTCACAATTGAAGACTTTAAAGAGATAAAGACCTTACAGTCCAAACCGAGGGTGATGGAAAATCGCTAGAGTGCATTAGCACATAGGCCTTGATCAGGCGACCCGAAAGAGTCCTTCATCAGACACGAGCCCCCCACAATTTTTCCCAGGTTCATTTCGGCAGGTCAGACTTGCTATATTTAACAGGAGGAAACGCCTAGTCAATACCAAAAATGCGGATTTTGGTGCAGGAAGCCTGCAAATCCTCATGGAGTGCCATTTCTAGGAAAAAACTCATAATTGAGATCATTATCGCAAATAAAAATTTCCAAACACCTCCGTGTTGAATTTTATTGTGTGCCATAATTATCTCACAGGACACCAGGGTACTCATTAATCGAGGCCTAAGAATCCAGGAGTGAAAAGTGGAAAATTAAAGACAAAAATAATACTTAAACGGTATAATAGATGAGTGGTCTAGCTCTCCCTCAAACGTGATGTTGCTGAATTTCACATTAAAGGAGCATTATCATTTCAGAATTGCATGCAATAAGGCAATAACATCAGTACTCGCTTGAAATGAATGATTATAAGCGAGTAGTAACATCCAAGCACATGTACACTTCTCATTGCTGGGTAGGAAGGTCTCATCCTCCCTACTCCACAGTGCAATTCGCAGGAGGAAGGATGCATGAGCTTGCCCGGCACCTCCCAGAGTGACAGGGCATGCTAAATATTCTGGCACAGGATCAGCTGCCTCCTACAACTTGACTGTTGGAGGACAGGCTGAAGAGAAGGAGAAGTGTGGCTCACTGGTTAGAGCAGGCAGACCCTGAAGCAGAGGTCAGACCCGGGACCAGGGTTCGATTCCCGGCGCGGCAGGGTGTTGAGCTCAAATGTCCACGGACTCGATAATTCCCGCCTCGGTGCCTGACCTAATCATGGGTTCACACTCTGCAACTCTGGGCATTAAGCTTGCTTAATCTCCACAACGGCCCCCCCCCCGCGGCGGGATGCCTGGCTTTCACCTTGGGGATGCCCTGTAGGGGCTATCTCACAGGGAAAAACCAGGACGGGTTCCCAAGGCAAGCGCGGAGATACCCCTTCGGGGGTCGATTCTGGCGCTATATAAGAAATGTAATAATAATAAGAACATGGCCCAGGCCAAGCGGGCTCCTCCAGCTTGAACGATCGCCACCCACTTTCCCTCATAAAACAACATGTAAAGAATTACCATAAGGTGCAGGGTCCACGTATTATCTGGAATACTACTATACCGTCTATTGTGTACATTATGAGGAACTAATCTCACTACAGCATAGAGTACTGCTTTGATGGGGTGAGGTGGCTGGTTGGGGTTCCTTCTCAAAGTGAATTACGGTAATCAATTGTGTAGATAATCAGGGCATGTGCATATGTTTTCAGCAGATGCTAGGAAATAATTTCCCATAATTGCCATACCGTGCCCTGATTATCCACCCGGTCTTAACTTGATTTTCCACTCACTCATTTCTCCTTCTGTGCTACTCCCTAAGAATTGGTTGCAGCCAGGGCCGGACTGGCTACCAGGCAGTTTGGAATGCTGCTGAGCTGGGGGCTGATTTTGTTCATGGAGACCCTCCTAGGGTTGAAGCATCGACTAAACTTACGTTCTGGGCTGAAGTTAGTTGGCAAGGATAAAGAGCAGTCAGGATTACTACTTATAGTTCTTGTAAGTGTCTTTGTGCACTTATATTTTGACCGTGGTTACTCCTGCCTACTGTTCCATCTCTTTTGCATTACAATCTCAATGGGCGATACATTCAATGACTCCCTTAAATCGTAAAATGTGCTTACAGATATTTGTGGAAGAACCATTTTTAGCATGTTGCCTATGGTTGCCAGCTAACTCCTTTTGGTGATAAAGGATGCGAACCAGTAAAGAACTTGATTGCGGATGCCCATTCTGGGAACGTTCATAAGGGGACTTTTACAAACCCAATTGTCCCATAAAAATTAAACTGACTGGACAATCATTGCTTGTGTACATTCATCAATACTGATTTTAAAGGAAGCACAAAGTGATGTTGCTTTGCTTCATACATAAAGCAGTGGGGCAAGGCAAAATGATGGGGCCCCAGCAGGATGTAATGAGGGGTCCTTGAGTCTCCAATATCTCACAGATATTAATTGACATTGGGCTAAATGGGACCCCTTGAAGGGATGGAGGTCACCTGGAGTGTTGCCCCCACCCTTTTGCATCACAGGGGCCACAGGACATACGTAAGCCCTTCTCCCCAAAATTAGAAATATATACTTATTAGTCTCTCTAAGTCTTTCCTTCAGATACACAGTCATTTTGGCAAATGTTTAAACGCAATGCCTGCAATCCCAAAAATGAAGATAGTATTGATGCTTTTCAATCAATCAATCAATGACACTTGTAAAGCGCGCTACATACCCGTAGGGTCTCAAGGCGCTGGGGGGGTGGGGGGGGGGTGCCGCTACTGCTCGAACAGCCAGGTCTTCAGCTTCTTCCTGAAGGAGAGGTGGTCTTGGGTCAGGCGCAGGTCGGTCGGAAGGGAGTTCCAGGTCTTGGCGGCCAGGTAGGAGAAGGACCTTCCTCCTGTAGTCGCTCTTCGGATGCGGGGGACGGCGGCGAGGGCGTGGTTGGCTGATCGGAGGTGGCGTTTGGGAGCGTAGAAGTTGACTCGGCTGTTGAGGTAGCTCGGGCCTTGGTCGTGTAGGGCTTTGTGTGCGTGGGTGAGGAGGCGGAAGGTGATTCTTTTGTTGACGGGGAGCCAGTGAAGGTCTCTCAGATGTCCGGAGATGTGGCTGGTTCGTGGGATGTCGAGGATGAGTCTGGCTGAGGCGTTCTGGATCCGCTGGAGTCTCTTCTGGAGCTTGGCGGTGGTACCGGCGTAGAGGGCGTTGCCGTAGTCCAGTCGGCTGGTGACGAGGGCCTGGGTGACGGTCTTCCTGGTCTCGGTGGGGATCCACCAGAAGATCTTCCGTAGCATGCGTAGGGTGTTGAAGCACGCCGAAGAGACGTTGTTGACTTGCCTGGTCATGGAGAGGGAGGAGTCCAGGATGAAGCCCAGGTTGCGTGCATGGTCTGTCGGTTTGGGTGCGGTGCCCAGGGCGGGAGGCCACCAGGAGTCGTCCCAGGCGGAGGGTGAGGGGCCCAGGATGAGGACCTCCGTCTTGTCCGAGTTCAGTTTCAGGCGGCTGGTCGTCATCCACTCGGCTACCTCTTTCATCCCTTCGTGCAGGTTGGCTCTGGCGGCGGTGGGGTCGTTGGTCAGGGAGAGGATCAGCTGGGTGTCGTCGGCGTAGGAGATTATGCTGAGGTTGTGTTTGCGTACGATGGCCGCGAGGGGGCTCATGTAGACGTTGAAGAGGGTGGGGCTCAGAGATGATCCTTGAGGGACGCCGCAGATGACTTCGGAGGCCTCTGACTTGTACGGTGGTAGGCGGACTCTCTGAGTTCTTCCGTCGAGGAAGGAGATGATCCATTCCAGCGCCTTGTCCTGGATTCCGATGTTGCTGAGGCGCCATACTAGGGTGCGGTGGCAGACCGTGTCGAATGCCGCGGAGAGGTCTAGGAGGATGAGGGCCGCTGTTTCTCCATTGTCCATCAGGGCTCGGATGTCATCGGTGGCGGCGATGAGGGCGGTCTCGGTGCTGTGATTGGCTCGGAAGCCGGACTGTGAGGGGTCGAGGGATCCGTTCGTCTCGAGGAAGGCGGCCATCTGCTTGTTGACGGTCTTCTCGATGACTTTGGCTGGAAACGGGAGGAGCGAGATGGGGCGGTAGTTCTTGAGGTCGGTGGGGTCCGCTGTTGGTTTCTTGAGTAGAGCGCTGAGTTCGGCGTGTTTCCAGCTCTCAGGGAAGATGGTGGTGTCGAAGGATGTGTTGATGATGTCTCGCAGGTGGGGTGCGATGACAGCGTCGGCCTTGTTGAAGACGTGGTGAGGGCAGGGGTCGGTCGGTGATCCGGAGTGGATGGAGTTCATCGTGCGGATGGTGTCTTCGGTGCTGATCGGGGTCCAGGCGTGGAGGGTGGTGGTGGGGTGTGGTTGTTCGGTCATGGTGTGCGTTGGTTGGTTGTAGAAGCTGTTGTGTATGTCCGCGATCTTGTTGTGGAAGTATGAAGCGAGGGAGTTGCAGAGGTCTTGCGATGGGGTGATGTTGTTGTTTCCTGCGCTGGGGTTGGAAAGCTCTTTCACGATGTTGAAGAGTTCCTTGCAGTTGTGTGCGTTGTTGTCCAACCGGTCCTTGAATGCTGTTTTCTTGGCGGCGCGGATCAGCTGGTGGTGTTTCCGGGTGGCAAGTTTGAAGGAGGTCCTGTTGTCCGGTGTCGGTTCCTTTCTCCAGACTTTCTCGAGGGCTCGGCAGTTCTTCTTGGAGCTCTTGAGTTCGTCGGTGAACTATGGAGCCTTCTTGCTGCCGGGTCTGCTAGGCGGGGTCCTCAGTGGGGCGAGTTCGTCCGCGCAGTTGCTGATCCACTTCGTGAGGTTGTCGGCGGCCTGGCTGGGGTTCGCTGAGCTGGCAGGAGGGTGCTGGCTCAGGGAGGTGGCGAGCTGGTCTGCTGTGATCTTGTTCCAGCTTCTGTGGGCGGCCTGTTGCTGGTGTTGGTGGGTCGTTGTTCTCTTGAAGGTGAAGTGGACGCAGCTGTGGTCCGTCCAATGAAGCTCTGTGGCGTGGCTGAAGTCGATGTCTGTGCTGGAAGAGAAGACTGCGTCGAGTGTGTGTCCGGCGAGGTGGGTGGGGGTGGACACCAGTTGCTTGAGTCCCAGGTTGGCGAGGTTGTCGAGCAGGGTGCTGGTGTTGCGGTCGTTGTTGTTCTCTAGATGGAAGTTGAGGTCTCCCAGGAGGATGTAGTCAGCGGAGGGGAGGGCATGCGGGCTGACGAAGTCGGTGATGTCCTCGCTGAATTGTGTGCGTGGTCCAGGGGGTCGGTAGATCAGGGTGCCTCTGAGGGTGGTGTTCGGGTTGGTGTGGATCTGGAAATGCAGGTGTTCGGCGCTGGTCAGGGTGTTGTCGGTGCTGGTCGTGAGACGGATGGTGTTCCTGTGGATGATGGCGATGCATCCTCCCATCTGGTTGGCGTTTTGGTCCCTCCGGACGATCTTGTAGCCCTCTGGGATAGCGATGGCGATGTCGGGAGCTGAGGAGGCGTTCATCCAGGTCTCTGTGAGGAAGGCAACGTCAGGGGCTGTGGCGTCTAGAAGGTTCCAGAGTTCGATGGCGTGTCTGTGGACGAAGCGGGTGTTGAGCAGAATGCACTTGAGGTGGGTGCTGCTGGTGTTCGACTTGCGGGTGCTGGTGCGAGGCTGGTCCGGATGCAGGAGAACTTGCAGGCGTGGCAGCTGAAAGGTCCGTGGGTACGTCGTGGAGTGGCTTGATGGCATTCTGGGAGTCGGCCGGTGTTGAGTGCGGTGAGGGTGGCGGCGGAGTACGTCAGGCGGGTCGGTCGGGGTCTTCGGGGTCCAGGGGTCCTGGCGCTGGTCGCGATCCGGTCGCGGACGGGCGCAGACGGGCTTACCTTTGGCGTGCCTTCGGCGCACAATCGGCGCGCCCGCTGCGCGTTCGCACGGTCGCCATTTAAAGGCGAAGTGCGCGGGTGGGCGGAGTAGCTGGGAGGCGGGAGCGGGGAGGGAACAGAAGAGAAAGGGGCGGGGCTAGTGGCGGTGGCGGGAAGCGGGAGCGGGGAGGGAGAGCGGAGGGCGGCGAGGTAGGCGGGCAAACAGGAAGGAGACAAGCACAAATGCCCAAATGGAGGGCTACACGAAGAAGAAACGGTACAAAAATAAACAGGCAACAATGCAGGTCAAAAACGGAGGCAAAACAGTTAACAAACTCTCATACGGCATACAAAGAAAAGCAAGCACAAATTACGGTCAAAACGGAGGCAAAACAGTTAACAAACTATCATACGGCATACAAGGAAAAACAAGCACAAATTACGGTAAAAAACCGGCGAAAACCAAGGGGAGCGCTCCAGGCGGCAGCGAGGCCGGCGCTGAGGCAGAAGGCAGGCACTGGGGCACACGCAGCAGCTGGTGGCCGTGCGGCGCGGGGGTGTCCCACAAGTGGGTTTTAAAAGGCAGCCAAATAACCAGGCCAACTATGGACTCATATGCCTTCAAGATGTGGCACAATGTATTTGGTGAGATGCCCTTGAGCCATTAAACATTAAAGCAGACTTATTCCTACTGCCAGTCAGAGTTGATCATATTTCAGGATTAATCATTTGGTATTTAAGTATGAAGAAGCCCCAATATGTTTCCTACTAGGACAGATGTTTTTAACCTTGTAACTTCTGTGGACCCCCACTGAATCATTACTGGGAAGGATCCAGGGTCGCTCACTGAATGATTTTTGGAAACCAAGAACACCCGATCTCAGCAATTTCCATAATTATGACCTCAAACAAAAAAAACAATAATACAAAAACAAGTATACAAGTATAACTCAAAAAATGCTCAAATATTGAACTATTTTGTGTAATTTACAATCAAATATAGAACAAGTTTTGACATTTTCAATTTTGATTCTTAATATATAGTGAGAGTTTATTAAACAGTTGTGGATCCCCAGGGGTCCTCGGACCAAAAGTTAAGAACCACTGTTCTAGGACATAAAGATGCTACCAAATGACTTCTTATCTTAATTGGGCTCCTTCAAGGAAACCATGTTAAGGTCAGAAGGAGACAAACACCAAACCTCCAACAGCCTTTTGGGTTAACCAGGGCGTAGGAAAGAGGTCTCTAGTGTCCCCATCCCTGTTATGTCTGTTTAATAAAGAAGTCATGGAAGTGCAGTATGGTGCATGAACAATACACCATGCACCTGTTTAAGTTCAACAAATTTCACGGAGCTATTTGGAGACAACACTACACCACAACACCACATCACTTTCCAAGGGCCCACTTTATAACTTGGTGGTCGGGCTGTCACACGCCAATGCAATGGAGTGCATTTCTCCAATGCCTTTGCTGGGGTCCCGACAACCACATTTTGAAATGTTCGTTGGGCTGACAGGCATTTCTAGCATTGACAGGAACCTCCCTCAAGACGGTTCCCACCAATGTATTGTAACTTTGCCGAACGGCTCCATCAAACATGATGGAGCCATATAGCAAAGTTACAATTTTATTTTTATTTAAACAAATAAAACCCCTTAAGTGGGATTTCGTTTTCGAAAATAAAAAAACAGTGCCTCTCTCACCGTAGGAATTATGCATTTTGGAGTTTTCACTATCCTTTACTGCCAGAGACTTCCTAGTGGTGACAGACAGTGAAAAGTGACCTGTATGTTCGCCCATCTAAAGTAGGGGGCAGACATACACGTTAGCAGGGCCATTGGAGGGGTGTAACAATGGCCGAGATGGAATAGTCTCTGCTGTCGTTACACTAAAGGTCCGCCCGCATTTAAATCGGGGGGAAGACCTTTGTGTTGGCAGAAAAAGTACTTTGTCACCGTTGTGATGGAAATCGGCCCCTAAGCCACCAATGGGTTATCAGAGGTGTCATCATGCTCTTTACTGAAAAAATGGGAGTTGTGCACTTTAGAGTATCATCAAAATCTATGAAAGTTGGCCACATGTTGCAGCTATCTTTGGTACAATCTATGGCGAAAGATTTTCGTGGTTTTGCAAGCATAGTCGGCTGCCAAAAGCAGAGAACATGTTTTTAAAAAGGCTGCTGAATCTTTCCAATAAGCACAGCAATAGTCCTATTAGATTTGAACAGGGTCCCCAAAAGTGTAAACACTATGGCCGTCATTAAAACTCTCATGTATTGGATTGGCACTTGGGCTACAGCTGGGTGGCCCTCCGTAGCATGGCACAGAGTTCTCACGTTTGCTGCATATTGATGAGCCTGAGATTTTTGCATTCATGGAATGAACCAAAGTTACTTTTGCTAAACGCCATGCCTGAAAAGGGTTTATTGGCAATGGATCAGGGCGGGTAAATGGAATAGTTCTTTGAATGGTCCCTTGACTAAAGAATCTGAGGCCAATTACGATGTCGGTCGGAAAGTGTCCAACCACTAGTCGGAAGCTTTCCAACTGTGGTTGAAGGCTTTCCAAGCAGCGCGGTCGATTTGCAGACCGAACGCCCGATTACGATGTCGGCGGTCGAAACATCAACCTGCTGGTCATTCCGACTCAGTTCCAACCGGCTCTCGGAGTCTTCTTGCTGGTCAAAACTGCACCGCAATCCCCTATGGAAGGCGCTTCTGCCATCGGGATTACGATGTTGGTTTCCCACAGCCTTACCGTGTGAGCTTTCTGCCATGGAAAGGCTGTCGGAAAGCGGCTTCTGCAGACTACAGTTGGTGGTCGAGAGGTCGCAGGAGACACTCAAAAGATTTTAGCTTTAGCTCATCTGTTGAAGAAGTTAGGGCACAATTAATCGACAATGGATGATTACCTTTCTCTTTCAATTTATTAAACTTAACTACCCTGAGGCAGACTTGCTTCTAAGCCTCTGTAATAGATTCACACACATGGCCTTCTGTTAAAGGTACTCCACCAAAACCATATTACTTAGGCTCACAATGTGGATAGTCACATTGATGCTAGGCTGTCCAATAATGCCTGGTAGTTAACATTTCTAACCTGAATTTTCTTCCTGAATATTCTGCAATCGAGTCTTCCTTTTATTGATTGCAGTCATCATATTTCAGTTATTAATGGCTTGGCCAAACCCAGGCTGCAGAATGGTAACTGTATATTTCGCAGTCCCTGAAAATGCTCTGCATCAACTACAGCTGTTTCAAAATGCATCAGCCAATTTTATTAGACACTGACCCATGTAGGCACACATCATCCTTATCTAGAAGGGCTTGCATTGACTGCGAATTTGTTAAAAATTATAGCTTTAGAGTCCGACATAGCGGGGTCTGCCGGTCATTAAAGGCCCACTCAAGCGTTAAAGGCACGAGCTGAAGGCGATGGACTTTAACAAGGGAGCAGACCTTTAATGACCGGTAGAGCCCACTACACGCTCCGGAGGGCTCTAAGGTAATTAGAACATTCCAACCCTCGAGGGCAGAATTTTCTAATTTGTAAAACAAAGGCTTCACGGAGACCGAGCAAGGTTGAAATACCCTCGAGCTACCGTGAAGCCTTTGTTCACAGCAACAGTGGTTAACAAACATTGGAATGATGATGCTCCAGGCTTGTAGTGTAGTTCCTATATTCCCAATAGGCTCTGCGCATTGGAATAACATAAACAGCAATGTAGACGTAGGACATGAGGTCATCTAGGTCTCTAATGAACTATGTTAGACTTAATTAGTTTTGCCAGTTAGTTCAGAGGTCCCTAGAAACGTTCTTGAATGAATAGGGAGGGGTTAACTTCCCTGATTTAGACAAGAAGGGATTAGCTTCTGACTACCATATAACATGACAACTTTTCTCCCCCAGAATAAGGAGTGTATCTCCAGAGTCGTGTGAAAACAATAAACAGATATTTCACTCAGTCAATCGTGCATGCTTAATTTCACCAGGGTGCGGAGAAATAGAGAGACGGGCGTTTTCAATAAAAGGTGTTATTTTATTGAGCAGTCTTCTTTCTCATGCAAGAGAAATGAATTGCCACAATTGCAATACTTATCATGAAGTAAAGTGCGTACAGTAAAAGGAGTATTATGAAATAATACTATAAAAGCATTGATATGGTTTCTTAGCCATATGATACTTTAAAACAGATAAAATATTTACATACATAAAACATTGACTAACGAACTCAACTGGTGCTTCTAAGATACGCCTACCCCGGTGTACCTGACCTAAGCCTAATACGTGGGAAGGAGTAAGCAAGTTGCAGTTTTAAGTTAAGTTAGGTTTTTGCCAAGAATCTGAATCAAGAATTCTCTCTAAGGTTTGAATCAGCTCCGTACCTTGGTTATAGAATGAAGGAGGTCTTGTATCTCGTTTCTCAGGACTCGATTTCCCAGTAACCCGCAAGGATGACTGGAAACACCGGAGCTGGATTTCTTGGCATGAGAAAAGGCAGCTTCTCCAGTGTGTCAAAGGGGAGGGGCGGCTTCCTTCGGCTCTTGCATCAGCTGGGCTTCGGATAAGTAGATAGCCGCTCTGCTCCACACCACCGTGTGTTGCTTAAGGCAAGTGTTGGTATATTTATACCTGGAAGGTGCTGTGTTTGACGTAAGGTTGGACATAAGACATCAATAAAAGATGTCACTAAGAACTGACTGTATCTTTAGTGCTCGCAGGAGTTCAATGAAAAATCAAAACAAAGACATGGGGAATTCCCAGGTTGCTGAAAGTTTGGTGTGTCGAAAGAACTCGTTGTGCTCTCTAGGAATCTAAGGAAGTAGCCTTGCCGTATTTGGGCTGCGTGGGCTATGACTCAATATGGGTAAGATTCTTATGCCTTCATTAGGACATGATTTATCATAACCGCATAAGAGCATGAATCAGGAATATTTAATTAGGGTCCTAGATAAATTCTCAACAGGCTTCTCAGGGCCATTAGAAGCCCAGAGCACTAAAGTGTCTTCAATGAAGCGCTCAGCATTCCAATGTTCTAACCCTCTTTAAACTCACAATGATTGTACACAAATCATGTCACAATGATTGACTTGAAGACATTCTTGTCATTCAAGCTTGAATAGTCTCTTCCCTCTGCTCAACCCTTCCTGCTAACTATTCTCAAAGTCTTGCACAGTATCTTATAGCGAAAGAGCATTTTCAGTGGTGGCAGCTACTGCTAGGAATTGTTAACCCCTAGATCGATGATCTGAATCTGCTTTAATTAATATTTAAATTTAGGAAATTGCTAAAAATATATATATTTACACTATGAATGATGCTGTTATGAACTTGGGCTTTGTAAACAGCCTACCATAGACATAGAACCTGCTATTCTTCACCTTGTACACAAACAATATAGCCAATGCAGCCATTACGGATGTATCAGGGACAGGAAGTAAGCAGGGTGCCACTCCTTTACATACTTCCATTTGTAATCATGGCACAAACCTCCAATGTCCTAACATTTTAATTTAAGATCACGGAAACCAATTGTGACACAAACAATATAAAAAAGCAATAGCGCCCAAAATGTTGGTGTGGGGACTCCTAAATTCCAAGGCAAAGAAAGCACATTTAATTTGGGGGATTACCTCAATAGAAATAAAAGATAAGAGGTTTCATATACCAGGGTGCAATAGTTGGTTACCCATTAACTCAGAATACACACAAACCAGACACAACCAAGAGAGTGGAAATAGAAGCACAGGAAGTTACAAGATTTGCTAACCAGTAGTAGGCAGGCATTCAGACCTATAACTCCGAGAGAATAATGTGAAAGCATGCTGCTTTATGGTGTTAAACTGTGTAGTTGAATGCCCCAGATATCAGCTGGGCAGTGCTCAGGCAAATGCTGAGGTTACATGTTATTGATACTATTTGGAAGCCCATAGCATCCTCCTTTAAGTCAGTTGTGTCATCACTCCCAGGATCTGAACATGCAGTGAAACGGTGACGTTCTATGTAGTCAAAAGCAAAGAAGCTGGGGGCGTGGCTTGAGCGCCGCACAAGATGGCGGCTTGACTCCGGAGCTCCGCTGTTCGAGCGCCGACACCAGCGATTTCCTCAGCATTTCCCGGACTTTCGCGGACGCCACTAACATTTTTGAACTTCGGAGCATGAGGTGAGCAGAATGATATCAGCTGCGTCCCTCTACTCCGTTCCAATGCGCACTTTCAATTAGTGACGCGGCTCGCTATTTCGGCGGCCGCCATTTCCTCACCTTTTGCCGTGATTCTCCCTCAGTCGGCAAATGTTGTTTTTTACGCCACAGCGCTTCCTCTATGCACCTCGAGGTTATGAGCCTCACTAATATGCGCATTTACCTGATAACTCCTCAGCAGGAACCTTTCTTCTTTGTTTTTTCAAGCTCAAGTGCCTTTTTCCTTCACGCTGCTTAGCGTTCTACGTTGCACTAACCTAAAGAGCACCGCTTCTCACAGCAATTTACCTCACAGGATACTGACATGCCTGCAACAATGTTCCTTCTTAAACGTGATAAATGCAGTTCTCTTCCTCATGACCAGTGACTTTTATGTTCAACACATCGTCTGAATCCACTGTTCATTCTCCTCACTGCTAAACCGGTCCTTGTGCTTGGACTTTCAGTTTCATGTGGTGACATTTTTGTGGCGCATTTCTATATTCTTCTATCTTGTGAAGGATTTCCTGCAAAGGGGCTGTGTGTGATACAAATAACTTTTGCTCCTTATATCACGCATTATTATTCGTTATTCTATATCATCACACCAAAGAGTGCCTTCCTCACAGAACCTTTTTTCTTAGAATCTGGGGTAGCACTGCTATTTTTCTCCCTTGCCTTATATGGGGAAGCTGCGCACCCTCAAGCTTACTGCTTCTAAGACCAAACCACGTCATTCCTCAGATTCTGATTCCACGACGCAGACCATGGATGACTCTGTCTCCCTTAAACCGTCCCGGCCGGGAAGACGAACAGAAGCACGCAGGACGTCCGCGATTAAAGCGCCCAAGGGCTCACAAAGAGGATCTCCCTCGTACAGCGGGTATCTTTGGATTACAACTCCCTGAACCCATGCTGTAACTAAATCGTGTAAAAGCCTGATTAAAAGAGACCGAAGTTGGAATTGAATACATCACTACTGCGTGCAAACGTACTAGCTTTTTAACCATTTCTACCAGCCATTTAGCTGGAGATCTCCCTGAGTCTGAAAGACGTATTTACGCCTCATACTACTAACTTTTGACTAAAATTATTTGGGAAACGTTATTACTGTCCTGATGAAGGCGGATTAAAATGAATACACCGCCGAAACGCGTCGACGCCTAAGGAGCGAATCTGGGAATACAAACTAAGGAGGAATTCAAAATCGTTGTCTTTTGATTGAGTTCTGTCCTTTTTCCCTGTATACTCCTTTTTTACTTGAATGTAGTTTTTATTGATTATTGCACCGTCCTTGTGTGTTTCCCAATTTTTGTTTTTATTTAATGTAATGTATCCTTAATAAATTGTTTTTATAATTTGAAATATTTTTAGAGTGTTTTCACATACATTGTCAGTTTCATCTGTCTACATTGCTTCCGTGTGGTATGTGGGTTGCTTAAATGGTTGTTTGTATGCTTGTAAGTACTTATGTACTATTGTTACTTTACCCAAAGGGAATTTCTTTCTGACTAACGTCAATTGTGGAACCCTATCCCTTTGGTTTCGGGGTCCCTCTCTCTTTTATTAGAGCTACTTCAAGTACTTTCAGCAGCAAAAGCTAAGAAACAAGTTATGTGGGAAGGTCACCGTTTATATCTTTCTCAAGATGTAGCTAAAGTAACAGCTGACCGTCGGAAACAGTTCCTTGATTTACGACCACGACTACAAGATCTTGGTGCCAGATTTGGTCTGCTTCACCCTTGCTTCTTCAAGGTCACTTACAAAGACAAGACAACAACTTTCGAAGATCCACAAGTCCTTGAAGAATTTCTCCGTCACCATGAAACCGTCAACATGGACACTGCAAGACCTGTTTAATTGTTCATGTTTTCTCCTGTTTGACTAAAGTGTTTATCTTTTTGTTACCCTGCTATACCTAGTTTCTGTTTCCTCCATCCTACTGTACACACCTAGTCCTAGTATATTTTGTACTAGTACTGCGCAGTTTATATATTTGGTTTTTCTTATGTCTCTCTAACATCCTCTTTTCCATTTTTGTCTTCTTACAGATCCTCTCCTCATGTTCTCCACCCCGGTGTATTTTTGCTCCCTTCAATTGAACCTACGCTGGTTCCTCAGGTGTTCGATGGCGTGAGTTTCTGTTGTCGATGTCGTCCTCTTCTGGCGTCGTCACCCCTCATTTCTCTTCTGTATTTGTTGGTATGTTTCTACATTTTTCTAACTTTCTTCTATTTTTTCTACTGTTCTTTCTTTCTATTTTCTTTCTTTATTCTTTTCTCTACCTTTCACTTACCTTATTCTCGATCTTTTCTCTTGATTTATTTCTCTTACAGACTCTTTTTCGCATTCTTATTACTTCTCTCCTTTCCTCTCGACTCATTTTCTACTTCTACTTCATCATCTCTTTTATATCATTCTCTTGATAATTTATATTCTGAGTAGTTACCTGGAATGTTAAGGGTTTAAATAACCCCATTAAACGTCAAAGAGTTTTAACACATTTGACTAGGCTTAAAGCCGATGTAGCCCTCCTCCAAGAATCCCACCTTACAGAAACGGAGGCTATCAAACTTAAACGTTGTTGGGTGGGTCATGTTTTTCACTCTCCCGCTTTAGGTAAGAAAAATGGTACAATTATATTATGTCATAAAAAGTTAACTGTTTCAGTTCTATCTCAAGAATGCGATGTTAATGGTCGTTGGGTTCTCATTAATCTTCTTATTGATAAAATTCCTTTAGTTATTTTCAATGTTTATGCTCCTACAGGTGTTGATAAATTGTTTTGGCCTGCTATTTCTGATAAGCTTGTAACTCTCAATGAACAATATGTTATTTTTGGTGGTGATTGCAATCAAGTTCTTGATTCCTTTTTAGATAGGAATTCAAAAGTTAAATTTGTTCCCTCCAAAATGCATTCCCAATTTGTCACATCTATACGGAACAATGCTTTAGTTGACATTTGGAGGCTATGTAATCCGGACCTTAGAGAGTACACTTTCTATTCCCCCACTCACCACTCCCAATCCCGTATTGATTACCTCTTCCTCAGCAAACCCCTAGCACAACTTGCTATTCACTCAGATATAGGCTCCATTTTAATTTCCGACCACGCTCCCGTTTTTGTGGATATTGACCTTATCCCCTTCTCCCCTCACTCAGGACGCTGGAGATTTAATAACTCCCTACTCCTTGATTCCAACTTTTGCACCCGTTTTAATTCCTTTATCACCGAATTTTTTACACTTAACCATCTTCCAGAATCCTCCTTTGCCATGGCATGGGATTCATTTAAAGCGGCTGCAAGGGGATTTATCATTAATTTTGTTTCTCAAAAGAAAAAACAATCTATCTCTAAATCAACTCAACTTTTAGATAAAATTAAGAAGCTGGAATATGCCTATTATAACTCTAACTCTGAATCTTCTCTTCGTGAATTTATATCCGCCAAATTTGACTTTAATAAATATACCACCAATTCAGCCTCAAATTCTCTTCTTAAATGCAACTCCCGCTATTACGGTGGACAGAACAAGATGGGCAAACTTCTTGCCAATTATCTCAAGGTACGAAAAGAAAGAACTAAAATTGAATCCTTACAAGGCCCAGCTGGTGTTTCTTTATTTAAAGACAAGGACATATTAGCTCAATTTGTTTCGTTCTACCAAACTTTATACACTCCCGAATCTAATCCTGACCCTATTGATCTTCTTACTTATTTTCAAGATATTCCCTCTCCGGATTCTTCTCATATTGACTTCCAATCATTAGATTTGGATATTACCCTTTCTGAAATCTCACATGCAGTCTCTATCCTTCATCGCGGTAAAGCACCTGGGCCCGATGGTTTTACCATTGAATTCTACAATCACTTCTCTTCCCTTCTTCTTCCTAAACTACTTTTGTTATTCCAATCCTTTGCGGCTTCCGGATCTTCTCAGGGAACTTTCCAAGAAGCATTAATATGTTTAATACCTAAACCAGATAAAGATCATACCCTCTGTAAAAATTATCGTCCTATATCCCTAGTAAACACTGATTATAAAATTTTCGCCAAAATTATAGCTCTTAGATTAGATCCCCTACTACCGGAACTTATTGGCCCTGAGCAGTCTGGATTCGTTAAAGGTCGTTTATCGTCGGACAATTCTCGTGTTTTCTTTAACATTTTGAGTAAAGCCGCCTCCCTCTCTACTCCCCTTGCTGCCATCTCTCTGGACGCCGAAAAGGCTTTTGATAGAATAGGCTGGGATTTTATGTTTCAGGCACTTCGTTGGTTTGGTTTCCCTCCTAAATTCATTTTTCTTATTTCTTTACTTTACTCTAGCCCCCATGCTTCAATCTTTGCAAATAGTATGACTTCCGATTACTTTCCCCTTCAAAGAGGGGTGCGTCAAGGATGCCCTCTATCCCCACTTTTGTTTATTCTAGCTTTAGAACCCTTTTTAACTAAGATTCGACTTGATGATAATATTACTGGTTTTCATTATGGTTCTCAAAAACAAGCTAAATTATCGGTATACGCAGATGATATTTTATTTTACTGCTCAAACCCCCAAACAACTCTTCCCTCCTTCCTTAATCAAGTTTCCTCTTTCTCAACTGTTTCAGGTTATCGTCTTAATACTGACAAATGCGAAATTTTACCCTTAAATCCTTTATGTCAAAAACATCTCTTTGACTCCTCTGGCTTTTCCTGGCAGTCCTCTAAGATTAAGTATCTGGGTGTTTGGTTCGCTCCTCGTCTTCCTGATACACTTAAATTTAATTTCGAATCTCTCTCTAATAAAATTACTACATCAATTATCCGTTGGAATCCTCTCTTCCTTTCTTGGTGGGGTCGTTTGGACTCCATCAAAATGATGTTAGCACCTTTAGTTCTCTATACTATTTCCATGATTCCCATTCGTATTCCGGATCATTATTTCAAATCGATAGACTCTCTTCTAGTAAAATTTTTGTGGAAGGGTAAAAAATCTCGAATAGCACTCTCTTCTTTGAAAAAGGATAAATCCCTCGGTGGAGTCAAATTCCCTAACTTTAAATCATATCACAATGCTTTTTCCTTAAAACAAGCCATGCGGTGGCTTTCTTCCGATCTTCCTCACATTCCTCCTTTATGGCTCACGTTAGAATCTTCTTTTCTTCATCCTTATGAATTCACAGAAGTTCTCTCCTTTTCCTCTAATGTATCATCTCTTCATTCCCCCATCATTTCTCACTCCTGTTCTCTTCTTCGTCCCTATTTACTGTCCACATACCCCTCTGCTTCCTCTACTCACACCCAACCTATCTGGCATAATAAACTCCTCAAAATCCGTAACCGCTCATTATATTGGAAAACCTGGCATTCTCTTGGTTTAAAATGGATCTCCCAACTTCTTTCAAATACTCAACCTCTTCCTTTTCAAGACCTTCAAACACAATTTTCGCTGCCTTCCTCTTCCCATAAGCAATATTTATCACTGATTCCTTCCCTTACCCAATACCTTGCTTTGCTCCCGATTACCAACTCTATCCCTGTCGCACATCTTTCGATCTCTAATGCCCTCGATCAATCCCTTTCTGCTTCATTTATCTATAAATCTCTGCAGTCTTCTACCGATCGTACTAAATCTAAGGTTGAGTTGGCTTGGGAAAAAGATTTATCTCAAATTTGGTCCTTCACTTTATGGGATAAAATCTGGTCCAAGGTTCACAGTACATCCAGAGCTGCTAACACTACACAAACTTTATTCTTTATTTATAACCGTACACTTTTCACTCCATCAACTCTGTCATCATTCTCCCCAGACACTCCCTCCACTTGTTGGTCCTGTCCATGCCCCGTAGCTGATTTGAAACACATGCTATTTGAATGTCCTCATATTTTACGTTTTTGGCACTTGGTTTGGTCCCACTTGCAAAAGATTTTCAACTTTACTTTTTCTTTTTCCGTCATTCACATTTTCCTAGGTTCTCTTTCTCCTGCTTTCACCGGGTCACACCACAAACATAAATTACTTGACCTCTTAATAGCCATTGTTTTTCACCATATTACATCACATTGGAAACAGGCTAAAGATGTTTCCTTTACTGCTTGGTGGAACGCAGTTTGTTTTAATCACCGTCTAGACACTAATTTTGTTTCCCCCATTTCCTTAGCAATTAAACGTGACCTTTTATGGCTCCCCCTTACCGAATCTTTGTCTAAGATTGCCAGACCTCCTCCCACCTCTCCATTACGTAATGTTGAAGTTCGTAAACCACCATGTTTGCATTTTCTTATTTGCTTATAATGTTTCTTCATTGCATCTAATGTTTTATCATATTATTTATATGCTTTTCTTATTCAAGATGATCCCTCATTCCTTTATGTTCCTGACATTTATTGCATATCTTATTTTTATGTATGAGATAGCTTTAATAAGTTTTCATCATTTTGTAAGAGAGATTTTTAGTTTTTCATAACTTCTGATTGTTTCTTCATTTTCTGCCTTTGTCTGTTCTTATTTCAATAAACTTCAAACTTAAAAAAAAAAAAAAAGCAAAGAAGCTGAGCAGTGACCAATTACCTTGTGGAGAAATGCTGTAACATATTGGCAATGTTAGACTTGCCAACTCGACATAAATAGTTGTTAAAGATTGTGCATGTTAGACAATTCCCAAATATCACTTTGCAGGATAGAGATTAGTCCGTGCCTACAAACAGCAAAAAGCTTCCTGAAATAAAATACACAGAGCTAAGATAAAAGAACATTGAATGAAAAGACTAAGGGGCTTATTTATGTATTAGGGGGCAGAGTACTTACCACCACCATTGCGGAGTACTTTACTCCCAACGTGGCGAGGGTACTCCTCCTGCCAAATTTAGAGATCTCCGCTGCTCCTGCATACATCACTTGCGTTTTCAGGAACCTCCAACACAGGCGTTCTTGGTAACACATTGCAAGTTTGATGGTCGGCTCCTGGAGCCCTAATTCAAATGTACATTTAAAAAAAAAAATGTAAATCCCTAATCAGAATTTCCTTTTTGAAAATAATTGTTTTAAATGACACCTTTGCCATAGAAGCATTCTCTCACGGCATGGTGGTCATTTAAACGTTTTCACTGCCCCTTTCAAATGGATTTTTATTGGTCCGTGATGGGCAGTGAAAATGGGCCACATGTCCGCCCTCTAAATCGAGGGGGGCGGACTTATGGCAAACCTCTGACGGCCCTTTCTCCGTTGGGCCATCGGATGTGTGTAGGCAGAGGAGATGGATCAGTCTCCGATGTCTACATACTGAAGGTCTGCCCGACTCTAAATGAGGCAGACGGTTTTCAGGTCACTGGAAAGGATACTCAGTCGAAACGAAATACCCTTTCCACCAACAAATATATCAGTCAGTAAATGACCTGTTGTAGAAAATAATTTTGGTACTCGCTTGCATAATGCAACTGTGTAACTCAGAATTAAAACAAATCTGAGGAAAGATCACTCTGTTGTTTGGCTAGATATTGTATGCTTGACACAAAGGACCACAGAAAAATATGGGACATTGCAGAGACCAACAGATGTGGCTGTAACCCCCACCAAAACCAAAATCTGTATCATATAGTTTTGTTTGCCATTGCTAGAGAACCAAAGGCCCGGCATGCTAATCCTTGCATTACTGGGTCTGTTGTCTGGACCAAAGGCTCTATCTGTGGCGGCTCGTCGAGGGAGTGCTGCTGGGCGGTAGGGTGGGGGAGGGGCAAGGTGGGGGGTAGTAAACTTTGGCATACTGCCGAACCGAGTTAAGTACATTAATAAATAAATAAAACTAATTACATTGTGCTCGCTGCATGGCTGGTTTTGGGCCCCTAGGAGCCGTTTTTGTTACAGGTCTGTAGCTGCAAAATCGGCCCTGTGACAAAATCGGCCGAAAACCGGCCCTGGTAAAGAGCTCGGTGGCACCCCCAACCCCCTGGGGGCCGGCCGAGCACATTGCCAGGGCCGGTTTTGGTTCCCAGTCCGGCCCTGATGGCAATCATCAAGTGAGGGTCTTTTCCATCCCACACACTGGTAAAGATAACAGGTTCGTTTTTAATGTGATAAACCATTCAGAATCCCTGTTTTTATTTCACAAGCTTACAGTGCAATACAGCACAGCATGTTTGGAGAATTATAATGTGGCACAGACGTAGTGGCAGAAAATGAGGCAGGATGCATAAAGACATGGCTCGAATAAAACACATTCATTTTGCCAATGCTCGTTTATGCTGGGTTCTCAGTCTTTGAACCCTCATAGGAACTATAGGCCTTATTTAAAGCTTGGTAGACATGATACTCTGTCAAAACATGGTGCTTTCCCTATCCACATTATTATAAATGCAATAGGCTACAATGTACTTGTAATATGACTGATGTGACATCCGCCATGTTTGTGATGGAGAATTCTGTCCACTAAACTTTCCATAAGACCCTATGTGACAAAGAAGAGTGAGACTAAAAACTTGAGCATTAGATACCTTTCTAATGTTCATCTTCATAAAAGCATATGTACTGCACTAAAAACTGCTCAAAGCATCTAAGCACTGCTTTGGGTAAGGATGCCTTTTGTGGTAAAATGAGCAGGAGGACAATGGTGAATTGAAGATCAAAAACATTTTTTTTCAACTTTGATCTTGAGATTGGGATTCCTAATATATCTACTCATTCACTATGACTATGACTAAGAGGTCCTGTACCTGTGACATCACCAGTTGCCAAATCTTTTAAAAACACACCGGGGAGGGATCGTGAGAACATACGTGTGGGTTAACAACCATGAAGGTCGGATCAGGAAAGTAAAAATGTTTGTTCTTGCTCACATGCCCTCACAGTGGATACTTAGTGCTGAATCCCAATACTGATGCTTCAAGAGACAAGGTCTGTTAGTGTGTGAAACTTATAACCTGAAGCCAAGGAAGGCTTAGTGCAGTTGTCCATTACAGAAGCCTCCGACAGAAGGTCAAAGGCTGATTATATATATATTTCAACTTAAAGTTGAAGAAAAATATTTTCATGAACTTGGAAGGAGGATAAATAGGCTCAGGCATAATACATTATGCTTACTGTGCTTAATTTTAAGGGATGAACGTTGTCTTTTATAACATAACACTAACAGGGGAGCATAGAATTAGATACATCTAAGTCAGTCGCTCCTCAAAAAATGTATATGCTACAAGCTACAAATGGGATCTTCTGTCAATTGCCCCCTCTCCAAAACATGACTCTAAAAGAGAAGAGAACTGAGGCAGAGGAAGCACTGCCTTGCAGAATAGAAAACAGTCAAATGTGGTCCCTGGGAGCCACCAAACCCTGGGTCCCTGGGCACATGGTGTTTGCCATGGACAACTTCAAACAGGAGGGCACCATTCTTCACAGTTTGTCACCCCCAATGTGGCTTACCTATAGCACAAAGGAGAGGTTATCAAGAAGCTAGTGAGAGTCCAAGGAATGCTTAGCTTCAGTACAGAGGTCAATAGCAGATCTACGCTGGGTAGGCATATACCCTTTATATTGACTTGCTAAATAGGTGTGAATGTGGTGCTATGTATTTGGAAACAACTGATCGTGAGGTTAGACTGAGGCCATTTGGGAGAAATTCAACTGGGAAACCAACCAACAATCTCTGGATAAACCCACACTCATGAAGAAGGGTTGTGTGAAGGTCTTTTGTTTAAGATTTCAGGGATTGCATTGATGCCAAGTCAAACGTGAGGCACCAAGTTAACATTGTGGCTCTGCTTTCAGTATAAAGGGACCTCAAAGCACTGATTTCATTCCTGAATCTGTGATCCAAGTAGGCAGGTTCTCACAGTCGTATGCTGGCAATGCATCTCCGAATGATCAGGAGCAAGACACAGCCTACTGAGAAGAGGAAAGACTAGATTAAATGTGTTATTTTAGTTTTTGGAAGAGCTGACCCACCCAAGGTCTTCACCACCACTAATCCTAAAGTCCTGATAACAAATATCCTGGTTTATAAATGTTCTTCTGTAACAAATTGCAGCCACATGCTCACAATAAAATAAACAATTCATAGTCTTTTTCAGTAGACTTTACTTAGCATGTGGCCAAGAACTCGGTACAGAAGCAAGTTCTTACAAACACATACAGAAGTAGAACACTCTGACTGGCATGATATCACTGATAATCTCACCAATCAAAGGGATCACACAGGATACCTTACACCTCCTTTATTGCTCACTACAGATACCAGACACATGCACAGACCACCCAGCACACACAGCTGAACGCCAATACATAGAAATCTTTGATACTACTTTTGACACTAGAAGCATTACTTTGTACATCAAAGCACTACAGTGCAGGAGACATCTTCAAGAGAGTCACCAAGTCCAGTAAGGGATTATACATACAAAAAGCAAGCATGACCACAGACAGAAAGAATGGGGATATCTTTCGCCATAAAAATAATCTGTGCTTGGACAGAATGTTTTTTTATTCTAGCTAATGCATTAGTAGCAGTTGGGTGCATTGAGCGAGAGCTCAAAAAGGGTGGAGCAATAAGTTGGGGTGCAGACTGTAACTGCTAAGGCGGAGGAGTGTCGGCCCACTGCCTTTAGCAGTGAAAGAAAGAAAAAATAAAATGATAATAACTTGTGTCATTATCAATTTATTTGTTCCTGCTGTGCTGTCTCGGCAGGGCGGGCAGGCGGATCAGCTCTGCTCCCAGAGCAGGGTGAGGAGTGATGGGCACTATGTAAGTGTGCATGAATGTTTGTCCGACCCTCTTGGGCCAGCCAAACATTCATGCACACTTTACATGTTGTCCATGCAGGCTGCATTACAACCTGTGTGGAGAACATGCCCAGGCTCCCATTCCCTGGCTGAGAGCCGAACCACGGCGCTCAGACCAATAGGCGCCTGGGTGCTTCCTGATTCCTGTTTCCACAGAAGAAGCCAGGTAGAGGATGGAGGAGAAGCAGCGGCGGCTAACCAGCTGCTAGCCGGCATGTAAATGATTTTTTTATTTTATTTTTTTAACTCTCCTCCATCTTTTTCCCCCTCCCCGCCCCACTGCTGCTTCCCAGAGCAGCCGCCACTGGACTGTAAACATTGCACTTGAGACTCTAAGGTTAAGCCGGAGTGGGAGCATCTGATTCACACCACTGGCTTCAGGATAATTATTTTACACAAACCACTTTACAGATTAAAACACTGCACCCCAAGAGACATCTGCAAGAGACTCAGGCAGGTAAAGAATACAAAATACAAAAACATAAGCCTGGCCCTAGACAGACACAAAGAGCCAGGAATGTCTGCAGCATATGCCTGAGGCTGCTACCAGTGCTCCAAGAGTGAGCAGGTGTAGGCTGGGTGTATGACACCTACCATGCTCAGCAGTGAGGAATTCCTTTCTGCACCACGTATGCCTTCACATTGAAGAAAAAACTTTTCATGTGGCTGTTCATGCCAGTACTTTACATAACTATGGGCCGGGTGTATGTAGGTTTTTTGATTTTGCAAACGCCCCGATTCGCTGTATAGGGTCATTTGAGACTGAAAAAAAGCCTTTTTACAAGTACCAAACCAATTTTGCGATTCTGTAACCTATTACCGAATCGCAAAAGGGGTTTACAATTTGGTATTAGGATTGGGTGTATTAAGGGCGTCCCTTTCTAATAGCAACTCACAGCGGTATGTGTGAATATTTTGCGACCGTAATTAAGTCACAAAACATTTGAATTTTACCATCTACTTCAAGTAGGTGGTAGTAACCCATTCACAAACAGGAAGGAGTCCCCCAGGGGACCCCTTCACCTTTGTGAATGTATGTGAAAACATTTTTTAGGAGCAGGCAGTGGTTCCATGGACATCTGTATACTCTTTAAAAATTGTAAGACAATTTTTCATTTTTGTTTTTGAAATGTATCCCGTTTTCCTTTAAGGAAAACGGGCTGCATTAAAAAAAAAAAAAAAAAAAAGAAATACAAAACATTTTAAAAGCTGGTATCAAAGAGACGGCAGAGAGGAAGCAGTGCTATGCAGGGGCTAACTGTTTCCTTTAAAAATGGACAGAGACAGCTTCCTCAGTGATATGCCCTGAGTGATCTCCTTCTTAAAAAGAAAAGGTCATCACTACCATTACTGCAGCAGGGTCATTGGCCAGGGATGGGAGGAGCAACTTCACCCCTGTTATGGCAGTATTCCCAGCAATAAAGGGGAATTAAGGCCAATTTGCCTTGCTAGCATTAGGGCCCAGGAGACCCCTGCCAAGCAGAGAACAAGGCCCAAGCAGCAGACAGGGGTGCTTTCCTCCCTTTTTTACACACAAAAGGACAGATGTGTTGCTTTGGGCCTCCAGTCTAAGTGTGATGGCTTAGTAGAATGGACAAAGTAGACAGACTACTTCACTTGGCATTAAGTATGATTGGTGCCGCAGGTGCTGTGGCACTAGGGCCCAGGGGTGTGATGGACCAAATAAAACCCAAGTATGGCTGTTTTACCATCCTTCCTTGCTTGTATTATGGCCCAGTGCACCCTGGTACTTCTAGTGTTAGTCTGGACCCCAGGTCAATGGCCTAAGGGAGGGGGAAATTGAAACACAGAAGACACCATCGCTGGCCCTCATAGAGATGGGTGATATGGGGATGAAGGGCAATGTTTAAAAAAAAAAAAAAGGCCAGAGAAGACTTCATAAGGTAGTTGCTATTATTAGTGAAATTAGTGGGGTGGCACTAAGGCTCAAGGGTATGAGAGGCCCACTGCATCACATTTATGACTGGCGTAGTTTACAAAATTGGAATTTGGGTAATTTTCCTTGCTAATGTTAGTACCGCGTGCACATTGCTGCAAAGAGGGGAGCAACATGTGGGTGCTCATTTTGTGAAATGGACAGATATCCTGTTTTAAGATAGGGGTGATGGTCAGACATCGTGGGGAAGGAGATGAGGCAACCTAGTACTCAGGGCTACGTCTATCATTATTGCAGTAGGTTCAGTTACACTAGGGCTGAGAAGTGTGAGGGGCCCACAATATCCCAATTATGGGGAGCAGTGTTTTATGGTCAAATGTCTGTTTTTGCTTGATATCCTTAGTATAGATCATGAGCTACAGAAAAAGTACCCCTGAAATTATCTCTTTTTTTTTATTTTACAGAGTTTTATATAGTGCAAACTTGACCCGAAGGTATTGGGTATTCGAGCGCCTTACATAGCACCAGTTGCGTTACATGGGCACACATTCATTTTTGTTAGGCATGGGGAGATTAAGTGATTTGCCCAGAATCACAGGATGTTCAGCGTTGTTGTCGAGACTCAAACTCAGTTCCCCAGATTCGAGGTTGACTGCCCTAGCCGTTTGGCCAACTCCTCTCCCCTCTCATAAACCGGCTCCTCCACTCAGCCCTGGTATGCCCACTCCGCCAATTCTTGGCATACATTTTTGGAGGTGGGCTGAAATCAAAAAAAGTTCTTTGGGGTTGGTCAGTGGAAAAAAAGTTTGAAGACCTCTGCTGTAACCCTTTCCTGCTGCTCTCAGCTTCATGTTTCTTGCTGAGCAGTCAGGAAAGAAACCAAACCGTTAATGTGGTGTGGCGAAGCAGCACCTTGATACTACACTGTTGTCTGGTTCTTCATCTGCTGGTGAACTCTAGACATATATTCGTGTAGGTAGGTAGTGGTGTAACCAAATTCCTCATGCTTGCTGTCCAATACAACCAGCCAGTACGCACCTTCGCCCACACCTGCACAAACTACCCTGTAGCAATACAATGAAATGTGTGGAAATGTTGTTTCCCGACTGTCTTGGTCATCCCTGTGCCTCACACTATATTACAGGTTGTGTTTAATTCAGCCAGTGCTTGAAATGGAAAAATGGAAGTGCGGGTACTCTGTAACAGAGTGCCTGCTTGTTTCTGAGAAGTGCTGGTACTCTCCAATTAAAAGTATCATATTTCCCTTGATAAGTGCTGGTACTCTCCCTCTCAAAATAAACAAGTGCTGGTGCTGGTACCAGACAGTACCGGCCCATTTAAAGCCCTGCCTGTGACACATCAAACGCTTAATATTTATCAATTAAATCTACCAGAGTTATTGGTGAATGAAAAATCACCAGGGGAATAGGAGTAATTCTAGAAGTAAATGTGTTGCATGTTTTATATTCATAAACCAATAGGCAAACAAAATTCTCCGCAGCTCATGTGTTGAAAGCTGCACCTCAGCTATATACTTTAACATAATTTTATTATTAGTGCTAGATGATAAACCCCATGCTATGTGCCCAAGGCATGCATACCCAGCTGCCAGGGAGCAGCACAAGTTCCAGCAACGTCTCACGCATTCCTGTGCTTGCTCTGTGGGCGTGGGCTGCAGGCTGCGCACGAGACATGCTGCTTACCTCTGCACATATTTTGGTCGGTCGGTTCATACCCGGCTGCACAATGCACGCGCCGGGGTTGATTGGGCGGCACACGTGGCGGAGGCGGCTCGGCGGGGTTGCGCCGTATCACAGGCACCCCTCGTTCCGGAGGTGGCGCGGGGGTCGGCGTTTCTTCTTGCCCGTTGTTGACAATGATTTGAGCCGTCCTTGGCAAACACAGGTAACCGCCGAAGTGGTTCACGCACTTCATTCCACCTTTGCACGCGTCATGGACAATCTCGCATTCGTCAATATCTGCGGGGATCAATAAAACAGTGCACGGTTTTAGAACGCAGCTATTCACGTTTTGGGAAATCAGTTTCGCCCGCTGACATTTTAGGAAACATCAGCACACTTCTTTAAAATATTTTGGGTCACCTTTGCACTGTTGCCTCACGGGGTCCCACTCATAGCCATCTGTACATTGCTGTAAGTGAAAAAGAAAACAAAAATAGGATTCAGAAAAAAGGCAATTTGTCATCTGCAACATTACTCTTGTCTAAGAAGCAAAAAGGCGATCTTAGCGCTGACCAGCACTAAGCAAACCAGCACTGACCTGCTTAGCAGCAGAAGCAACATCTAGTCTTACATTTATCTGTCAGTTACTGTTACAGGGATTAAATTAAAAAAAAATGAGTAATCCCTGCCCAAAATAAACAACACAGCCTCAGCACCCGACCACCTCCTTTAGTAGCCTTTTTAACTTTACACCTGATAAGGGGAACATGCTGTAGTTGCAAGTATAAAAATACACACTGGATGCAATTTCAATTGTTTAGTGTAACAAAAAAGGGTCAGACTAGTCTTTTATCCACCGGGCATTTTCCGGTGGACTGGAGCCCTGGGATGCCAGTTTAGAACCCATAGAGCTGCTTGGTGTGTGGCTCCCCGAGGTGAGAGAAAGACATGGTTGGAGCATTTTTGCCAGAGGTACCTCGGTTCCCCAGTCTGGCTCTGTTCACAAACACATTCCCATGAGCATTTGCAAGTTATGTAACACAGGTGTCCAGATTATGAGAATACATCAATTGTAACTGCCTCAGATTATAGTGGATTATTTTCCCATGTTTTTAGTTACAATATCAAAACTCACATTTCGAGTTCAGTGAAAGAGCTGGAAGCCTGAACTAATGTAAATACAAATTAAATATAGTGCGGCTTGGATATAGTGCGGCTTGAGGTTCATATCCGGTCAGAGCATCAATTTCCGAAAACCCTCCTTGTGCTCAACTAACACCATGCAACTGCAGTTTACATAGCTGGAAGAGTAGTGATGAAACGCATCGGTTACAAAACAGGGTAAAGATTTTCAGCGTTCCAAGGTAAATAGAATTTTGACAATTGGAACATTTTCCATACCCAGAGTACGTCAGTTTTCAAGTCTTTTTAAAGCAATTTGGCACCATAACAAACTAGCCTCAAATAACTCATCTAATGGAAGCCTTGTCCCTGACATGGAGGGGTAGATGCTCCTGCCCTGCTTATTAATGATCCAGTAATAAATGCTTCTTCAATCTTGTATTCACGCATAGTCCCCCAAAACCTTCTCATCTTCCATAACCTCTCCCTAAAAGTGGTTAAAATTGTCACATAACAATCTGAATGTTTCACATAAAGTAAAAATAAATGACATCATTTTCCAAAGCCCAAAACGAAATGTCCTCTGCCTTCCTAAAATTGAATCCTTTAAAGTGGAATACCTTCTCTCCCATCCCACAGAAAAACCCATATGTTTTAAGAATTATTTTTCTATTTTACGCCTGCTGCCCTCTTCAAACAATCCTATCCATGGTATTATTTCTGGTCCTGCATACTTCAGTACAGACACATATAACCATCACCTCCAAAGCAAAAACCGTAGAGCAGTTCAGCCTGTTGTATTATCTTGCAAGAATGGAGCAATGGCCTCTATTTTTAGCCTATCATAATCCCGGCACTTCTAAAAAAGTCATTCCACATTAGGCTGCATGACTAGTCATTTTATGCCACAACTGCATTCTATTCACTGACTGCCATTCAAATCATGCATCAAATTAAAAAATTGCAGTATCACCTATAATTTTTGGTTGTGATCCCATATAAACTACAATCAATAATCGTTTGAGACATTTCCCCAAAACCTATGAAAAGGATACCACTGAAAAGAGTGATAATATTGTGCAAATTTAACACTGCACATGTAAGATTGGGTAAACTTCAGAGCAGTACAAAGCACGTGCCATGCAGGAACACAAAGGTGTGCGAAGTTGTGATGCCTTCTGATTCTCAACTTCACAATTTTAAGTTTTGTGACTGTAATAGCGTCCAGACACTGGTTTAAGTTATAATGTAAGAGAGGTTTTATTAATCAACCCCATCCATCGTAGACCAGAGCCAACCGACTCAAATAGAACGCTCCAAGTTCCATGCTGGAACATGGAACCAATCCACATCACACATCTTCTCGTTACAATTTGAAATACAAATACAAAAGAAATAACAAATACATTTCCAAGTACATATGAAATACAAATGTGTAAAGTTCCCAAACCTTTCCTCCCAAATGATACAACAAATTAACTCCTTACAAAATCTTTGAGATAAACTGGAATCTTGCAAGATCTGACACTTTTGTGTATGGGTTAAAAAATTATTTTTCGGAAAAAGATCCACTTGAACTTTCTCCTCCACCTGCTTCACCACATCTTGACTTAACACGAACTACACGGCTATGATTCCAGATGCGACCATCATTTGTTTTCACAGCACATTTGAACAACTTCACCACAGTCTTTTCATCCATGAACTTAGACCAGTTTAGAAAGCCTACTGGCGCTTTAATTTTAACTCTGTCTCCCACTCTAAATTCAACCGTCTTAGCCGATTTATGAGAGTCAACATAAATCTTCCTTTTCCTTTGCAGAGCCAATTCTTTATTTCTCCCCTGACAAATTTCATTATTCTTAAGTCCTTTATACATAAACATCCAGCCAGGACAGATGATGGTATTGGCGGATCTTCATTTGAATAACTCAACAGAGGTCTTCCCAGATGAGGAGTGAGGTGTAAACCCGTAAACTGTAATCCGATTTTGCAACTCATCCCTTCAATTCAAACTTCTGACCCTTGCCAGTTGTATACTTTCCTTCAAGGTTTTGTTTAACCTTTCTATGGCACAGTTGCACTCAGGATGATAAAGAGAGGTCTTCTTATGTTCAATTCCACACTTTGCTAAGTATTACTCCTTTCACAAGAACAAAATTGAGGACCATTGTCCAATAACAAAGAACCAGGAAAACTATCTCGCTTGAAAATTGCATCCAGAAACTTAATTACGGATGAGTTCCAAACCACACACCTCATTCACCTGAAAACTTACTTCTTTCACTTAATTTCTGCCATCTCTTTTGCTGCGAAAACGACAGTTCTTTGAAAAGTGTCCCCTTTTTCCACAACAGTTACAAACTGAGAGCAGGACAAAAATGGGCATTAGCTTTGTGACCAACCTTTCCGCAGCGATAACAAGTGCCTTGAAATAACGTTTCTTTTTGTGTCTTTCCCACTCTTGTTTCTTTTCCTCTCCACTCTTCTTATTATCTGTGTCAGACTTATGTACAGCATGACACACAACCTTTTCTACTTTTTCTGGACTAATAGTAGATTTCCCAACCTTGCTCAATTCGCTCACACTTTTTAACATGTGTTCAACTTGTTTCGCAATTACCATAACTTCATTTAAAGGAGGTTCATCTTTTAACCAGAGCTCCAATCTTATTTTGTCACTTCCACATTTCAATACAAACTGGTCACAAATTCTCTCTTCCACTAGCTCCCCAAATTCGCAACTTGACGCTAATTTCCTGAGAGCAGTCACAAACTCCTCAACTGTTTCTTACTTAAACCAAAATAATAACGCTCCATAATGGTACTAACTTTTGGCAGAAAATGCAGGTCTAATTGCTTAATACATACTTCATATTCATTTAACCCTCTTTGACTTGCAGGTCTTAATGGTGTCAAATGTTCCAACACCTCTTGCCCCTCACTACCTAAACAATGGAGTAATAGTGCTTGTTTCCTCTCTGGACTCGTATTTGTTCCAAAAACTCTTGCATAATTTTCAAATATTTTTTTCCACTTCTGCCACTTCACCAGTGGCTCCTCACGATTTGCCATAAAAAAGGGGGTGCAGTTACATTTTGCATTTTTCTAAAATCTTATTTTAAATTTTAATTAAAAATAAATACATTATGCAAGTCACACCTCACTTAATTTCAATATATACTTACAATACACTCTTTTTTATGAGATGTTAAACCTGCAGTTGATAAGTCACAAATTAATCAAAATTAACTTTAAGGTGTGCTTGTCACCGTGGTGCCAAGCTTATTACTGACAATCTTCTTAACATTTGAACCCAGAGAAGATCCCGTTAATTTTCTACGAATCTCCACAAAGAAAACAATATTTTCTTTTTAGAGGTCGATTTGCTGTACACCCTCCAACACAAACCCAAAGAACCACATTAAAGTATGGTAAAGTGCCTAATCCTTCATTCTTTTCAGAATAGCAGAGTCATATCTAAGGGGGAATGAGAAGCAAAAAAGATTTGGACGGAAAGGCCTTGCCCACTCTTTGTGGCATGCTTCATCATTTACCAGTCTGTCTGTTAGACCTGGCATTCTTAGGGTGGCGTTTCCCCAGTCTTTTTGCCTTTTACCTTCTGTTTTGCTGATTTTCTGTCCTTGGCCTTAGGACTCTGAGCACTTTACTACTGCTAACCAGTGCTAAAGTGCATGCACTTCTCCCTACACATGATGACATTGGTGTATTCCTGATTGGCATATTTGTTTTACTGGTAAGTCCCTGCTAAACTTGTATACCATATTCCCACATCCTGTATTTCAAATTCTACTAGTGAGCCTGCAGCACTGATTGTGCCACCCACATAAGTAGCCTTTCCAACCTGTCTCAGGCTTGCCATGGCAGGGCCTGTGTGCGCAGTTCACTGCCACTTCAACCTGGCATTTAAAAATACTTGCCAAACCCTAAAATCCCCTTTTATTACTTATATGTTACCCCTAAGATAGGCCCTAAGTGACCCTAAGGGCAGGGTGCTATGTAAGTAAAAGATAGATATGTACTATTATGTTTTACTTGTCCTGGTGGTGCCAAACACCCACATTCGTTTTTCACTACTGTGAAGCCTGCTCCTCTTGTAGGTGACTATTGGGAATTGCTTAACATAGGTTTAAGCTGTAATCCCAGATTGCAAAGGAGTAGCTGCTTTATGTTTAATATATTTTGATTGGTAATGACAAATCCTCTTTTCTGGTAAAGCTGGATTTGGCATTACTAGTTTAGGAGTGCCCCTTTTAGAAAGTGGGCATTTCTCTGCTCTTAGCTCTTTGTGTGCCTTCCAGTCCGTCTCCAAATCAAATCTGGGTTTGAGTTACAGCTCCACTTTGAGCATTCTCTCTAGACAGCTGCATCTGCATTCATTTGCATACTGATGGGTCTTCCTGGGTAAAGGGCAGGGGAAGGACTGACTCGTACACTTCAATAGATAGTGTCCTGCCCTCACGCAAAGCACTGCTCATCCCCCGCCCAACGGTTAGCCTGGTAGACACGACTGGGCTGAAAGGGGACTTGTGCACTGTTAAGTCTTTCCTTTCAAGTCACACCCACTTCAAATGCATTTTAGGATATAACTACTGGGGCTCTGACCCCTTCTAATCACACAATCTTGTAACCAGACATCGCTGGCTCAACATCTGCACATTCCCAGAAGGGCTTCTTGATGCCAGGAGGGACTGCCGCTCTGCTAACTGCTCTGCTGTGTTGGCCTGTTGCTTGTTGAGCTGCAGAAGGATCTGCCACTTTGCTACCTGCCTTGCTATGCTGGCCTGCTGCCAGCTACCTCCACATTTGTGACTTTAAGTGTTCTATAAGGGTTTGTTGGCTTGCACCTTGCTACCTGGCTTGATTTGCTGGCCTGCTGCCTGCTACCTCTGATTTTGTGACTTTAAGTGTTCTCCAAGGGCTTGTTGGTTTGCACCCTGGTCCCGAAAGTCTCAGGCCAATCAAAGACTTTGTTTCATTCTCACAATGCTGCTGCGAAAGCCTGTTCTGCAAAGAATTAGCGTATTGACCAGCACAAGCTACACTTCATGTGCTGGGAACACCAGCACTCCACTCTCCAGCTGTACAGAACCCGTGTTGGAAAGATAGGCACTCCGCACTTCAGTTTGGCAAAGGACCCACACCTCTTTGACAAGCTGCAGTGGTGTCCTGCCATACAACATTGCGGCGCTGCTGATTGCCGCATTCCAGTGTCGATGCATTACTAGGGCAACCACAGGTCCCACCTGCAATGCTGTAGTCACTGCAGCAGCTTTCCCCCATCAGTGCGACCTGAAGGCGGAGATCGCTGAACTAGCAGCTCCATCCATGAGGTTGTTGATGTCGGCTGCTCGGCCTCAACTCCATGGCCTCACCCAACAAAGGTACTAACTCGATTGGACCTGCAAGGTCCCTGTAACTGCCTCTCTCAGGTGGCTGCATTTGCATGCACACGATCCCAAGGGAACATCAGAAGACTGGCAACTTGCATTTCAGTAACTATTCAGCAGTGGCTTTTTACCTAATATATCACATTAAATGCAAGTAAAACACACTCCCTTCTATTGTGTGCTTTACTGTAATCTTTGTGCGATTTCAGTGATCCCCTTTGGGGGTGGCACGTGAACTTTCTGACTTTCGGAGCAGAGAAAGCAGAGCTCCAAAAAGGGGAGTTTCAGGTGCAAGATTCCGGTTGCCTAAGTAGATTAAAAAACAATACCTAATTGTTGCTGAAATGCCCCTAACCTGTCAATCAGCTTCTCCGCCCTAGCGATAGGATAAGCATCTGTCTTTATCACAGAGTTGAGCCCTCTGTAATCCACAAAGAACCTCAGTTGCAGGTGTGGTGCCTGCTTGGGCAGCTTTTGGTACCAGAACCACAGGACTAAACCAGGAGCTAATAGAGGGTTATGTTGCCCCCTTCTCCAGTATCTTGGACACTTCAGCCCCAATGCTGGACCTAACCTTATCTGAAAACCAGTAATATTTATTTTTAACAGGGAGGTTGTCTTCGGTGTCCACATCATGTGTACACAGGTAGGTAGTCCCTGGAATAAAGGAGAACAGAGAGGAGTACTGCCCCAACACTTGGTTGCAGCCCCTCTGCTGCTCAGGAGTTAGAGTGGGGGACAGGATTACTTGTTCACAGACTGATCCTTCTCCTTAGAGTCCAAGAGGTCATGGAGAGGTTCACTGTCCTCTTCTGCTTCTCCACCTTCCTTCCTTCCATGGCCAGCCTCTTCCCTTATAGAGCTTGTTCTTATTCTAACTTACAAGGGTTTGCTCCTGTTCTAGCTTGGAACGGGCAAGGGCTTGTTCCCTGCCATTCTTGGCAAGAAGCTGAGCCAGCTCCTTATCAAATTGAGCCGGCTATAGCTTTAGCTTCCTCTCCTCCCTCTAGTCCTCCATTTCCTCTGTGGACAGGCTCATTGAGGACACACTGCTGCCTGTGCTAGAATGGTCTCCTAGTCCTGAAAGAAAATTGCTCTCCCTCTCTGCAGGCTACATGACAAGACCCTCCTGGTCCCGCTCTAATCCTTCCTCATCTCCTCCTTCCTCTTCTACTTCTCCGTCTGGTTGGGCTTATGTTCATGCTTTCATGGTTTTCTGAAGCTCTGTCTTCTTGGCACTTCCCTTGTGAAACACCCTTCTCTCCTGGCAGAACTCCTTGACCTGGGCCACTGTATAGGTTTCCATATTGGCCAGCTCAAATTCCATTCTCCCTCATTTGACATCTTTGATTTTTTTCCAAATTCTTTTTCCAATTCCGGTTGTTTTTCTACCATGTCTGTGGTCCTCCCAGATGCAATATCTGTTTGGCTAAAATGTACACCCCAGCCAGGCACTCTAGTGAACCGAGCACTCTAGTTAGGGTAAGCTAGATACACAACTGAGATAACCTCTGCTCACCCTCTGGTAATTTGACGCAAAGCAGGCAGGCAGGCTTGAAAATGCATTTGCTCCAGGCAGCTGAGTTTAGCTTTACATGCATTCTTACTGGCGTTTGCAGGACTAAATCCTTGCATTTATGATATTTATGTTATTGTATTGACCGTAAGTCACCTGAGTGAGGCAAGTTATTTAATGAACACACTTAAAAACCTACATCATAACAGGAGTACAGGGAAATTTCAGTTCACTGCTACTCCTTGCCAGCTCCACGTCCCAGGTTGGAGACAGGATATTAAGATGCATACAAAGAGAACTTATGCTGTCTATAGAACTGCCTCTTCTTCTCTAGGCCTGGGATCAGAGGCCATGCATGGTCACTGTATAAACCCAGCAGGGAAATTGGAAGTGTGGTGCAGTGGCCAGGGCGGCTGACTCCGAAGCACGGGGCTCACGGTTCAATCGCTGACGGCAGCTCAGCCCAGCACCATGTGACTCTGTGGAATAGCTAGCTTAATCTTTCCGAATGCCCCCAGACCCTTGAGACCCATACAGGTGATTTGTTCGCGCTTTACAAATACTGGGTTATTGTGTTTTAATTTATTAAGCAATACTGCTAATGGCACACGTCCTTGTAGGCGGGCTACTCTGCCCCATCCTCCTGAAAGCCCATACACAGTAGAGAAGGGGCCTGCCCACACAGCAATGCCTCTTTCAGCAGGCTCTGCTGTGAGAAGTGTCCTGTTTCTTTTAAATATGTTTGCAGGAAGCAAGATGGTAATGTGCTTTGTCTTTTAAAGTTACAGATAGCAAACCAGGCTCATTAGCTTTTGTGCTTGTCTCTATGAGTACTCTCCTGCAGCAAGCAATGGGATGCACATGAGACCCCTGCTAACCCCTAAATGACACCCATGGGTTGCAGCATGCTACATAATAATAATAATAATAATAATACTGATATTTGTAAAGCGCGAACAGCTACCTCACGAGGAGGTGTCCCGGCGCTAAGTGAGCAGTTAAGCAGAGCGAATGGTAGAAGGGAGGCTTAGATTTTCTGCGTAAAGAGCCAGGTCTTTAGTTGCTTCTTGAATCCAGATTCTGTCGTGGCAGATTGGATGGAGGAAGGTAGGGCGTTCCAGAGTTTTGCCGTGCCAGCAGAAAAGGACCTGCCACCAAGTCGAGCTTTTTTGACTCGTGGTACGAGTAGCTGAAGCAGGGAATTAGATCACAGGCGCCTCTCCTGATGGTAACGGGGGAGTCTGAATTTTAGATAATTAGGGCAAGTCCCCCTTAGAGCTTTGAACGCCAAGGTCAAGGCTTTGAATTTTATTCTGCTTGCCACTGGGAGCCAGTGCAGTTCGCGCAGATGCAGCGAGACACGCTGTCTAAAAGGGATGTGCTTTATCAGTCTCGCAGCCGCATTCTGCACGATCTGTAAGCGTTGAACAAGATATTTTGGTAAGCCAAGATAGAGGCCGTTCGCGTAATCCAGTCTGGATGTAACGGTCGCATGGACTACCATTTTGCGACAATCTGCTGGTAGAAGAGAAAGAAACTTGCGGAGATTCCTAAGTTTGTGAAGACACCCAGCTGTGACCTGCTGTATATGGGAAGAAAAGGAGAGACTCTCGTTCCATCTTACCCCCAAATTCTTAGCATTGGTACTGGGGGACAGTGGCAGGCCCATTTCAGGTGGCCACCACAGGTCCGAAGGGGGACGAGTATTTTTACCAAAGAATACCACCTCAGTTTTACCTGCATTCAGTTTTAGTTTATTGGCATTCATCCAGCAGGCAACATCTCGAAGGCAGCCCCTCATTTTACTAAAAGCTACCTCCGACACTTCCGAATAGGGGAAGACTAATTGCGTATCATCTGCATACGAAATGGCCTTGACCCCCCATTTGGCAATCAAGGTAAAGAGTGGGGCTAAATAAACATTAAAAAGTAAAGGGCTAAGTGCCGACCCCTAAGGAACGCCACACCAGAGGCGTTTTGGTTTAGAGGAGAAGGTGCCCAAGGCCACTTTCTGGGAGCGGTCTGTGAGATAGGAGTGGAGCCATCCCAGTGCCTTGTCCCCCAGACCAATGTCCTCTATCCGTTGCAGCAATCTACCATGATCCACTGTATCAAACGCGGCTGATAGATCCAGGAGCACCAGCATTGCTGATGCTCCAGAATCTAAGGACCACCTAATCGACTCAGCCACCTCAATAAGGGCGGTCTCAGTGCTGAAACCCGATCTAAAACCTGACTGCGTTTCATGCAGAATCCCTTTTTCCTCAATGAAGCTGTTCAGTTGACGTTGTATCAGTTTTTCGAGCATTTTGCCTGGGGCTGCTAGGAGGGAGATCGGGCGGAGATTACTTAGGTCATCAGGGGCACCACTGGGCTTCTTTTTCAGAGGAAGAAGTGTGGCATGTTTCCAACACTCAGGGAACACCCCTGTTGCAATGGACGTATTCCAAATATGTAGGAGTGGTAATGCAATTGAGTGCGACACCATATTCCAAAGCTTGGGCGGGCAGGGGTCATCCGGGGCCCCTGATTTACATTTTTTTTATTTCCTTCAGTGCCTCGGGAAGGGAAATAGGATGAAATTGAGCTAGGGAAGGGGAGGGAAACACATTTTCAGCAGTGTCCGCCATTACTGTGGGGTCGGGACTAGTGAAGGTGTCATAGACTTTCATAATTTTTTTATCAAATAAGTCTGAGATGTCTTCACAGAGTCTCTCCGACGGAGTGACTTCGGTCTCAATAGCCCTAGGTTTAAAAAAGGATTGGACAATCTTAAAGACTTCTTTGCTTGATTGCTCCGCTTGCTGAATGGAAGTCACGATGAATAGTTTTTTGGCCTTTTTTATAGATTGATGAAGACCGCGGAGGGCTTTTTTATAGCAAATTTTTGCTAATTCTCAATAATTTACCCGCCATAAGCGCTCCAGCCTTTTGCAATTGCTTTTTTCAGCCATCAGCTCTGTGGAGAACCATGGGGCGGAAGGGGATTCTCTGCGTGACGTGGCAAGTTTTGCCGGAGCGATATAACTTCCACCGTGTTACATATCCAGAGATTCAACGCCAACGCGTCAGTATTCACATCTGTAGTCAGAGCTGGGGGGGGCAGCTGCGAGGGCAGGACAAAGGGTGTCTGCTGATATGTTATTCCATTTTCTGCGCACATAAGAGCGTCTCCCATTTGTCTGATAGTGAGAAGGGAAAGAGATTAAAAAGGGAATTAAAAAGTGATCCGTCCAGGGCAATGGCTGCGGGGTCTTAGCTGTCGTGTCCAGTATGTTGGAAAAAATTAGATCCAACATATGACCTGCCCGATGCGTCGGTCCAGTAATGATTTGAGTTAGATTAGCTGCTTTTAACATTGTCATAAGTTGAGTAGCCTGGGGGCAGTCAGGCCTATCCGCATGGACATTAAAATCCCCAACTATAATATAATGTGAATGAGCTAAAGAGCTTTGGACTATAAAGTCCATGAGTTCACAGGTATTGGTTGAGGTGCAGTCCGGGGGTCTGTAAATAATCTGCCCGGCTAATGACAATTGGGGGTTGATTTGCAGGCAGAAATGTAGCCCCTCTATGCCGGGTATAGTAGTGGGTGTAGAGGACGCCAGTGTGTATTTGCCCTTAAAGATAAAAGCCACCCGCCACCCCTTCTATCTTCCCCTCTATTCGAGAAGCTCATTTTGAAGCCCGGCGGGACAGCCAGGGAAATGGAGGCCATATTGTCTTCATTCAGCCATGTTTCTGTAAGAAATAAGGCGTCCCACTCGGAATCCGCCAATAGCAGCCAGATATCATCAGCATGCCTGGGGAGGGATCTGCAGTTCAATAGGCCAGCCCTAAATAATGTATCAGAGGAGTTTTTTGAGGAGCTTTTTGATTTTGGATATGAGTTATTTAAAAACAGGCCATCACATAGTGTCTTGCTGCAAAGCAGGCATGACAGCGGTAGATCAGAATTAGCCAGGTCGAGCCTAGTCGCCTGGCACGGCATGGCTGTGTTCAACGCCAATAGTTCCGACCTAGACCAGACAACCCTCTTAGTATCCCTACACTCACCGGCAGCGTGGCTGGCGCTGGACGCGGTCCGGCCGCGGACGGGCGCAGACGGGCTTGCCTTAAGCGCGCCTTCGGCGCGCCATCGGCACGCCTGCTGCGCTGCCTCGTCCCCATGTCTATTTATAGGAGGAGGGACCGGGGAGTGGGGTGAGAGAGGAGGAGGAGTCACGTCCCTCCGTTCAACCGGCACCAGTAGCCATGACGGACCGGGGATCGACGGAAATCAGGGTAAGTGTAAGGGGATGTGCAAAATGAAGCAAGCACACACAGTATTACAATTACATCAAGATTAAAAGTTTTAAAAAAACACTTCTGTATCGCAGAAAGAGCAGTTCATCAATTAGCCAGTCTCTCTTTGCAAAAGTATGGCTCTCGCCACCAGCGCGATGCTCATGCTGCTCACACCAGCGAGGCCTGGCTTCCCTCAGCTTTTGACTGTTAATGAGGGGGAGGAGTTGCGTCCCTCCGTTCAACCGGCACCAGTAGCCGTGACGGACCGGGGATCGACGGAAATCAGGGTAAGTGTAAGGGGATGTGCAAAATGAAGCAAGCACACACAGTATTACAATTACATCAAGATTAAAAGTTTTAAAAAAACACTTCTGTATCGCAGAAAGAGCAGTTCATCAATTAGCCAGTCTCTCTTTGCAAAAGTATGGCTCTCGCCACCAGCGCGATGCTCATGCTGCTCACACCAGCGAGGCCTGGCTTCCCTCAGCTTTTGACTGTTAATGAGGGGGAGGAGTTGCGTCCCTCCGTTCAACCGGCACCAGTAGCCGTGACGGACCGGGGATCGACGGAAATCAGGGTAAGTGTAAGGGGAGGTGCAAAATGAAGCAAGCACACACAGTATTACAATTACATCAAGATTAAAAGTTTTTAAAAAACACTTCTGTATCGCGGAAAGAGCAGTTCATCAATCAAGCATCTCTCTTTGCAAAAGTATGGCTCTCGCCACCAGCGCGATGCTCACGATAAAGAACAATTTCAATTATCTTTTTGTGGGGCAACTTGGAAATGACAGGGAAATTTGGAAAACGGCTTGCAGTGTTGAAACTGGCAATGCAATTTTCTGGTAGCTTTGACCAAATTGCATAGTAATTTGAAAACGGATATGGCCTGGTTAAGAGGCACAAAATGTTTAGCTGTGGCAATGTAAAACTGACATTTCAATTGTAGAAAAAGGCATCACAAAGTTATTGTGGCAATGTGAGAGAGCTATAGCAATGAGAACATTGATATATCAGTTTTAGATGTTAGGATGGTGAGGCAAAATATAAATTGGCACGAAATCTGCCTGTCATTTTAGAAATTGGTTGACAATGTGAATTTATCTGGGGTAATCCGAAACTTGCTTGTCAATGTAAAAACAGCCCTGGCAGTTTTCTTGAGGCAGTGTGTACACTCACTTGACAATAGGATAAGAAACAACTCGCATGTTGACAAGTAGCATACATTTTGTTTTTTAGCAACATCTGAGGAAGACCTTAATATTATAGGTAGCACTACTGAATATTTGAGCAACACTCAAATTCTTTGATATTTTAGTCTATGGCACAGTAATGTTGATAGACTTATGACTAATACAGAAACAATGAAGTGCACTTTGTGCCCTGGCACGGCATGTTAAACCCACGTTGTTTTTCTTGCATAAAATTAATAAATTCAATTTTCCTTAAGGAGTTACAACACGCTGTATCCAGCACAACTTCAGTGAACTGGAATATATGCGTTCCTCTGGTTCTTCCAGTGTTGCGATAGCATACAAAAGTTTCTGTTGAGAATATATACTTGATTTGATGTTAAAGAGAAAAAATTGTCTCGTGTAAAGTTGCAAGTTCTGGAATATTTTAATACTTTATCAGTTCCTGATCAGAACGGCCTGTAAAACCTCTGTTTCTTAGTGAAATTCTTTGAAATCTTGATTTAGACTCAATGTTTCAAATTTCTAATTGGGGGCGGGTGGGGGATTCCCTCACCCTCTAACCTTCCTGGAGGGGAACTGGGTTACTTAGTAGATCCTACAAGTATAGGCTTGTTTTATGAGTTCCACTTCAGAGCTCCATGTAAAACATTTGCTCACATAAAGACAATATTAGTCGATAATTAAAATATAAAATGCACCATTAGTTTTACTACCCCTCCTTGGCTTGGATTAGGAGCTTGTTATATTTGCTTACTCATCGCTCTAACTCTACGCATACTTAACATCCAAACTCATTTTCTCAAGACATCTAAGAAAGACTAACCCTAGGATGCTTTACTTACAGATACTCCAAAGGTAAGGAGAACTTCAAAACAAAGATTATGCTGAGAATATTTGACAATCTCAGAGTCTGTGAAGATTTTTGGAAAACCTGTTATTGAACATCTGCATATATGAATGCCCCGGTCACTCAGCAAAGCATTTACGTCCCTTCTACCCACAGCCTACATCACCAGCTATCATGTGTGCTTCACTTATGGTGTTTGCAGAAAAGCCCCAGCAACTTAACAAAAGAGTTCCGTGTGCTGTAAATAGTGGACATTAACCCATTAGAAGACAGAGTGCTAGAGCAACCCTTATGACATAAGGCAACTTCTCCTCTATAGAGGAAATTTATGAATAATATTCCTGATGCATTCGAGACCTAGAAGGGGTTGTGGGAGAACGACCTCAGGGCGCTGTCGGATGAAATTGGACTGACACACTACAGGGACGTGGGGAGGTTGTGATTAGAGCTGGGTTCCAAACATCCTACCTAGAGTGTATTACACCAGAGTGTTGATGATGAAGATTGTAAGAGCTAACACTGATAGTTGTCACTGAGGATGTGGGTAGAGGGGCTGATTTCTGCACACCGTGCCCTGTGCCGCAGTGGTAATGGCAAGCGATAATGGGGGTTCAAGCGCAAGTGACAAGAGTGGCGTTGCTCACCAGTCAAAAACTTTGTATCAGCCAGAAACGCTGTATCCTGGGTGTATGGGGGAACCAAACAGGCACTAGATACTAACCTTTTTCCCCAATTTTGGTATGGTTGCAGCTCGACGCAATACTGCACAACTGTGGGGGTCACCTGCAGTGCAACAGCTGGAGGAATGGAATAAAGATGAGGACTTGATGCATGAGGGCTGAGTGATTTATGTATGAGGGGAGAGGCTGCCAGCATCAATTTGAGAAAGTATGTAGCCCATGGAGGAATTCTAGGTGGATTCTGTTAGTTTAGTTATGTCAACATATATTTTTGGGGCCCAACAAAAACCACAATGAAACGTGTGTAATGGTTAATGTAAGTATTTCATTTTTGTCATTAGAATGATCAATGTGTAGGAACTCTGGAGTTGTTCCGAGATGAAACCCACCTGCGCACTAGGTTATGTTTAGGGCTCCCAGTTTTCTGTTTTTACTGATTTTTACAGATAACTACGGACAGAAAATATTCTATTTTCCTCCCTGTGTTTATTTTTAAAGATGGAAAAATACAGAGAATATTTTTTCTTCTGGATGATTCACACTACTGTTAATAATGCGTGCTAAGTCAAGAGCTGTGCAGACTGACTGTTAGGGGAAGTTAGGGGAGGTTAAAGAAGTTAAAGATTTCATAATAATAAAAATAATTCTACGATTTCAATGGAAATTATTTCAGGTGACTGTATTGTAATGTAAATGGATAAAACTCATTGGACATTCATACATGAGTAAAAAAAATAGTGGGTTAAATAAACGTGCCTATTGCAGCTTCATTTGTTATACGGGGCACAAAATAAATATGAATAAATACAGATATGATGAGCTGAAATTAAATAAGGATAAATACAGACGGAAATGGGAAAAACAAATACCAAAAGTCGGGTGCCCTAGTTATGTTATATGTCATGTACTTTGTATTGTTGTTTTTCCTTAATAAAAATAATGTGAAAAAAGAGTTTCCCAGTGGTGTTAGGAAATCTAGGATCCCTCTTTCAATTGATTTACAAGGTATCATTTACTCCCATAATCCGGAACTAGAAACCACCAAAAAAATTGCCATTCAAATATTACTTTAAGGACTGCATGCACACCATCACTTTTTATATCTCTCATAATCACTTTATGCTTATGTAGGTGGATCTTTGTTACATGTATCTGGCTTCAGAGCTAAAGTTCACCCCAGATAGGGTGTGCCATACAAGTAACATAAATAAATATCAACTAAGACAATCAGTACCTTTGAATGTAAGGCTATTAATGAATTTGAGAGGCAAGGCGAAGCAGTGGAGACTGCCTGTTTACAAAATGAATCCAGATATGTTAAATCTATAGAGGCCATTGCTTTAAATCATCCTAGACCTAGATTTGACTTGAATATTTAAACAAGGAAATTGGCTGAGTCAGGACAAGTGCACTGAAAGTGATATAGCAAATGTAAAACTTTATGCTAAAAAGTGAAGGAAGATAAAACGAATCAGATTGTGTACAGTTATTTGAGTGACCTCCCAACAGTCTGGCTCTTGGATAAAACACATTTTGGGAAATTGCAAAGGTAAATGGTGGCATACCGCAGAGAAATGTGTTTTGGCGGTGCAGAAAATTAATAGTGTTTGGGTGACAGAACATTCGATAGAGAAAATAAGCCTTGGCAATGCCAAAAGTTCTGTCTAATATCTGAGTGCCTCTCCAGTTACTGGTAAGTTTAGGCAGCACTCAGAAATTTATTGTAGATGCACTCTATCACTTTTCCTTGTACTCATGCACCCATTCATTGATCCACTGACTCATTCATCCACAGTAAAAAAAAACAAAGGATATGCCAGGAAAATACAAATAATAAAAGAAGAAGAAAAATTGCTGTCAACTAAATGGAGTGGGAATAAGCAACAATAAAAAAACAAAATTGTACTTAGACGTTGACAGCTGCCTTTAACTGATGTTGTTAAAAGCTCCAATACTGCTGGGATAATTTGAAGCAATATGTTGGCCATCTTGGGACGGTAAACTAACAAAACACTAGATACAATAGCATTCAAAGATGACTTCCTACTAAACATTGCCCTTGAAAGCCATCTTGGAATGCTATTGCAGATAACATATCGTTGTTGTACAGATTGAAGATGGCCAATATAGTAGTTCTAAATGGGGCAGAGTCAAAGAATGGATGCAGAGAAGGTTTGTGTGTACAGTCTTGACTGCCAGAGAGAAAGGTGACTACTCTCAGTAACCACAGTGCCACACTTCACATAATAATATGCATGAAAGGTGTCAAGTCTCCCCTGATGGAAAAAACACACAGGATAAAGAACAACCATTTGCAAGCTTGTAACACTTGATTGGTGATATGGAGAGCACCAGAGTAATTAGCAAGGCACCAAACGCCTCCTGACGGGAAGGAGAATAGGACCTGGGAAATCCAGGAGTAGAATCCCAAAAAAATGCAAATGCTAGAATTGAAAACCAGGGACAAACTTATACGTGGGGGGAGAGTATTGTGATGATAAATCAGGTCATGAATGTGTTTCAATGCATCTTGTTCCCATTATAACCAACTTTGCTCATGCTTTAAACAGGAACTGACATCACAGGAAAAACCTTTACTACATGTTGGATTTGAAACCTCAGACATCCTCCCATAGATGGACCACCAACTTGGAAAAGGCTCCTTATACGGTTTGACCACACCTCTTTCCAAAAATTCCTGGTGTTCATTGAAAGAATGAAAAATACTACCAAGACATCCTTCATGCCATGCACCCTCCCCTAAACAACCAATTGTTGCTGCATTAGACTAGATTCCCCAGGTTCCGCGGGATACTGGGTTAGCCCATTAGACTTAATGGTGCTTTATTCTGCAGTCTTGTCACCACCTTTCCTCTTCCGAGCTTGAAGTGGCTCACAGAAAACCTTCTTCCTTCAAGTGCAGTCAGGTTCTGATAAGCTTGCGGTATTGTTCTCATCATAGGTCTCCACACAGATGTAACAAGTAGTGTTGGACCTTGCCCTTTCTGCCAGTTCAAAACAGATGTTTGCCTTCCTCTGCCTTCCTTTGCTGAACTCGTTTTTGTTGGCTTTCAGGACTCTGTGCTCTTTTTTCCTGATAGCCAGTGGTAAAGTGCTTGTGCTTTCGCTTGAAAACATGGTAAAATTGGTCTACAACTGATCAGAGTATTTAATTTACTTGTAAGACCCTAGTGTTTAATACTGCATACAACCAGGGCCTTTAAATGAACTGCTACTAGTGGGCAGCAGCACTCATTATGCCACCCACTACAGTGGTCTTTTAAAACATGTCTCAGGTCTGCCACTGCAGTCTCTCCCATAGGTTAATACTAGGTTACTCTATTTCATTCAATAAGTGCTAACTTCAGAGTGGAAGTAGATAGAGATATGCTGTTAACACTCAAATGATTTGCAATTCAAAATACTCTTTACTTGAAAAGTCAGATTTTAAATTATAATTATGAAAATTCCACTCTTATAAAGTTTGCATTTTTCCGTCCAAATTTTCTGAAGTCTTTGTAGAAGTTTCCAGCTGTCTAGGCCAGTTAATGGTAACTCCCATCAATAGTGTGTATTTGGCCAAGAAAGTGAACAACGAGACCTGGGTATAGTGGGAGAGACCAAAAAATATGATTTGGAATGTTCCCCTGGCTTTATACACAGGGAGGGGAGCAGATGCACTTGAAAGTAAAGTCCTGTGGTTTCTAATTCAAATGGAAGTCAAGAGTATTGACTTAGGATTATAAAGTGTTCCTGCATTTGTATACAAATGCATGAACACTTTATAATCCTAATGAAAGTGTACTAGAATAAGAATTGTTTATGCACAAAAGTTAAAATCTGTTTTTATGCAAATAAATAAATAATATAATTGGTTATATTGACAGATTAAAGACTTGTAAAAATCGACCCCCTGAATTTGGACTAATACTCGTCCATGGTATTACCACCAGATCACACATAAAGCCCTATTTTGGTAAGTAGACACAAAGGCTGGAAAATATAGAATATAGAACTAAAAGAAATCTCTTTGAAAATAGACTACAGTATCCATATTTTTGTTATTAGTGATTCCAATGCGAAGAAGGAATTCACAAGGCCATTTCGCCTAGGAGCAACAAATTAACTACGGTGGCTCCTCCGTGCCGATTTATGGGCAGAACAAATACTCTAAAAGGTAATGAATAAGTAAAAAGAGAATGCAGTAAGAAAATCTGTTTAAGAAAATAGATGAAATAAAAAAAAACTCTGGTGCTCTTTTATTTTCATAGAGGCCCAACTTCACCAGAAGTAACATAACAGAACACGATCTATTCTTTGAAGAAATCTTACCTCTTAGCAAGTCTCCACTGTTAAGGTATTAGTTGGATACATGTAACAATTACAACTAATAAACAGAAAGTTAGCTCACAGAGATATGTACTCTATAGCTGAAATATGTGGAGGGTGGGTCAACATGTTTTTTCCTGTAAATGGTAATATCACTAGCAAACCCTTACAGAAATAGCAATAAAGAATTGTCATCTATGTGTCACTGTAGTTAAATAGGCTAGCTGAGGTGAAAGGGGAGGGGGTTGTTAAAATAGTATTCTTATTTAAAGGTATGCGTGACTCAGTTTTGTTTTGTCAGACGGTTATGGCACCTGGTAGGTGTGCTCATGAAGCCCTCATCCACCAACCTAGTTGGTGGCATGCTTCATCATCGGGCCCACCCAGTGACACCTAACGTGTCCCGGGTGTGCTACGACGCCTGGAGACAGCGGAGCAGGTATATCACTGTGTGTGCGGTGAAGAATGTTTTGAATGTGAGTTTAAAACGGCTTGGCGGGGGTCCCAGTACCCGAAGGTAGGACAGACTTTAATACCTGGGCCTCCGTCAGCGGTTAAAAATAAGGCAGGTGGACGTTAGAGGCGAGTTACGACTTCCCACGTCCTTGGTACGTCAACATGTTTCAGCCAGTGCCTTATGGATATTCTGGCTTTCTTCAGGACGATTAAAAAGTGTGTGTGATTAAAACTAGTGGATGTGTGATACAGACTATGTGTCTACACGCCCTAAAGTGTATCTATGTGTGAGAGGGGGGGATTCCCTTCTCAAGACCACCTGTACAGATAACAAGTAGGACAAAGACAAAACATACAGGGAGAGAAAGAGTCACTAGGAAGATATGCATGAGAACTCATGACAGCCAACTTTATAGCGAGGGAGTGAGGGCTATAAGCGGCTAAGGTGTAATGGTATTGGTGGTACCATTATTGTGAGAATCGCACTAGAACATCGTAGGTGGGGTGGTTAAAACAGCGGTTTTCACAGTTGTGAGAATGGTGAAAAGGTGAGAGAGCGTAAGTGGTTTTCTTACGCTAGTTTTTAAGGTTTGTTCTTCAAGGTTATTGAAGAGGCAGAGTAGTTAATCCTATTGGGAGAAAAAGGGGTATGTCCACTGAGATTTAGGAGACCTGTAGGGAGAAAAATGACAACGCTTACCTATGGTAGGGGTGGTTGTTCGATCATACTCACAGGATTACTGACCAGAGGTTGCTGTGGACCTGTAGTGCCTTCTTCGCAGAACCGTTGAGTAGTGGCCGGTTTCTTCTGGGTTTTATACTGTGGTTGGTTGATTGAAGGCGTGTACCTGTGTAGTGATAGAGAGAGTAGATAGACTCGGACTGCCGAGTCATGATGCTACTCAGGTGAGTCAAGAGGGCTATGCGCATGCTCAGAGTATGCTCGCCAGGCTCGGCAGTAGCAACGCCTGCGCAGGTAGTGGTGGGGTTATGCATGCGCGTAGTGACAGGCATGCGTTGGTCTGTCAGGCTAGGTTACTAAATAGGTACACCAAACGGTCACTTTTTGTGTAATAAACACTGGGAGTTCTATGGGAGCAAGGATTCCAGGTGGTTCATGGGGTGCCATGTCCCATCACTCAGAACTAATAGATTATTGCTAAGGGGTTTGGGATGACAGGCTAATGATTATACTGTAGACAGGGAGTTCCATGGAATGGCATCATTCAAGCCGTCATTGGCAGTGGAAAGGCGATATATCCATCGCTGTTCCTTGTTGAGAAGTTTTTTGTCGTTGTTGATGGGACTTTCAGCGATCTGTTCAATGACTGTCCAGCTGAAGTCATTGGGAGTGTGGCAGTGAGTAATGAAATGGTTGGTCAGTCTGCTAATGTTTTTCTTGCACCGTATCGTGCTTCGGTGTTCAGTAATTCTGGTTCTGACTTTTCGTGTTGTCATTCCCACATACCGCAGGCCACACGTGCATGTGAGCATGTATATCACGTTGCGTGAATTGCAATTGGTGTGGTTCCGTTGGGTCCAGGTTTTGTGTGGTTCCAGATTGAGAGTTTTGGTATGGGTAGTGAGATGACACACACTGCAGTCGTTGCACGGGTAGTGTCCTGTGACTTTCGGCAGGCCCCAAGCATTCAGGATCGTATTGTCTTGGGGTCTGGGTGGTGGTCTTGGTCGGGTGCTTACCAGCTGGTCTTTCAGATTACTGTTCCTTTTGTATGCAAACCTGGGAGCTTCCCAGTTTCTCTGTCCGGAATTGATTATTCTCCAGTGTTTTTTGATGATCTTAGCTACCTCGTTAGATGCTTGGTTGTAGGTGGTGACGCAAGTTATAGGTTGTTCCTCGTCCTCCTTTTGGATGGTTTCAAGGAGAGCGTCACGGTTTTGATTTCTGGCTCTCTTGCTTGTCTTCCGAATGATGGCCTTGGGGTAATGACGGTTTTCCAATTTGGTTGCTAGATCTGCCGATTGGGATTTATAATCACTGATGTTGGCACAGTTTCTCCGAATGCGGAGAAACTGTCCGAATGGCAAGTTTTCTCTGAGTGGTCGGGGGTGAAAACTTGTATAGAGGAGCAGTGAATTCCTTGCAGTCGGTTTGTAATAGGTTGTGGTAATGAGGGATCCATCTTTGGCAGTGATCGCCAGGTCTAGGAAGGGGAGTTGTTGGTTGTTAGCTGTGCAAGTGAACTTCAAGTATTGGTCTCTGGTGTTGAGCCAGGTCATGAAATTGTTCAAGTCAATATGAGAGCCTTGCCAGATGACCAGGATGTCATCTATATACCTGTGCCACTTCAGGATATGATGACTGAACGGGTTGGTTTCTGTGGAGATGTGGGTGCTTTTAAAATGGTGTACGTATAGTCCCGCCACACTCGGGGCGAAAACACTGCCCATCGAAGTCCCGTTTGTTTGGAGGTAGAAGGTGCCCTCGTACTCAAAATAGTTTTCTTTGAGGGCCAATGTGGCACACGCTAGAATGAAACTTCTCGGGGTGTGGTAGGGCCAGGGCGATTCTTCCAGGATGTCATGGAGAACTCGCAGGGTGGCATCTTGTGGGAGACTGGTGTATAGGCTTTCCACGTCTAAACCTACAAGTAACTGGGTGTTTGGGTCAAACTCCATGTTGTTTATGACCTGTAGTAGGTGTTTGGTGTCCTTTATATATGTAGGCGTTTTTTGCACCATGGGATTCAGGAAGAAATCGCAATATCGGGACAGTGGCTCTAGTAGAGAGTTTATGCCGGATACTATGGGTCTGCCAGGTGGTGGGATGGTGCCTTTGTGTACTTTTGGTACAGTGTAAAAGTACGGTGTCCTGGTATGTTCAGGGCAAAGGTATTCAGCTTCTTGCTTAGAAATATGCTCCGCATCCGCTGCCCTCTTAACGAGTGCGTGGATGGTGGTGCGTAGTTGGTCTGTAGGATCATGATCCAGCCTGCGGTAGTTCCTGTTGTCACTTAGAAGTCTTCGGCATTCGGTATCATAATCCGTTTTGTCAAGGAGAACGATGCCTCTCCCCTTGTCTGCTGGTTTGATAATCAAGGTGGGGTTATTTTGTAGGCGTTGGATCATTTGTCTATCGTTCCAAGACAAGTTGTTGAAGTGGTTGGTCGGTTGAAGACTCTCGATGTCATGGTACACTGCCTGTTCAAACGCAGTGATTTCGGCAGGGACAGTGGAGGGGGGTGGGACAAAGGTAGACTTGGTCCTTAAGCCCGTGATGTTTGGGTTGTCCTGAGGTTGGTCATTCTCGGGGGTGGGTCTTTCATAGAAAGACTTCAGTTTTAATTTTCTGAAAAATTGTGCCAGTTCAGTGTGGAGTTTGAATTTGTCCAATCTTGTGGTGGGCACAAATGACAGTCCTTTTTCCAGGACTGATTGCTCTTGTTGCGATAATGGTGTACTGGATAGGTTGAAGACCAGTGAAGCCTGACCGGCGGTGTTCGTTATTTGCTCGGTCCCGGTGTTGCTTCTTTTGCCTTTTGGCGCGTGTTCGCGCTGACTGGGTTCTATTCTTCGGCCCAGTGAACCTGTGTGTTGTGTTGGGTTGGTCTTCTGCGGCCCCGCGCTCTCCTGCCCCGTCCTAAAAAAGGCATGTTGGGGCCCTGGTTACCCGCAAACAGAGGCATTGGTCCTGGGGGGAACATGGTGGGGAAGCCGTAGTACGGGTGCTGCATATGACCGAAGTTGGGTGGGAATCCGTAAAACTGGTTTTGTTGTCCTCTTTGCCAAGTGTTTGGCCAACGTTGTCCTCTTCGTCCTCTGCCACCTCCTCCTCGTTTCTGTGATCCATTGCTGGAGTCACTCGAGATAGAGCTGTCGTCTCCTGAAGAGTTAGACATGTTGCTGTCTTTGGTTGGTGGTGTATAGCTTTCTTCCGAGTACGGGTACACCTTTGCATAGCTGAACTTCTTTAAGTCTTTTTCAAATTTTTTGATTTTGGCCTGGGTCAGATAGTCCTTGTATTCGTTAATCTCTCTGTTTTGGTCATCTAGCTTCTTTTTGTATGAGGTGATAGTGGCTTTGAAATGGCTCTCAGTGGCTTGAATTTCGACCATTATGGCATCCGAAAGGCGTTTAGCTGTTTTCAGTATGAGTAGCATCCAGTCCCTGGTACAGTGCCAGGCAATCTGGGCCCAGTCCTTCCTGAACGTGGGGTCATTGAGGAAAATCCTGGGTGCGTTGCTCACAAGGAGGCCCCTTGGGGCTGTGTTAGTTCTGAGATATTGGGCCAGGATGGTCCCATGAAGGATGGTACGTATTCTGTTTCGCTTTTTCTCTGTGAGGGTCTCCCAATCAGTGGTCTGTACGATAGTGCTGGAAATGTTAAAATCCACTTGGAACAACGGGTCAGAGAGAATGTCTGCCGCGTCACTCTCAGTGAAGGTTAAGCCGTGGTTTTCCTCCATGGCTGGGATATTCTCTCGCAGCTGTGCGCTGCCTGTATAGTCGTGTATCAAGAGGGAGAGAGAGGACCAGATAGCTAGCCCGTATCCCCTTATTATATATGATTAAATCAAAAAGAGGCTAGCTGAGGTGAAAGGGGAGGGGGTTGTTTAAATAGTATTCTTATTTAAAGGTATGCGTGACTCAGTTTTGTTTTGTCAGACGGTTATGGCACCTGGTAGGTGTGCTCATGAAGCCCTCACCCACCAACCTAGTTGGTGGCATGCTTCATCATCGGGCCCACCCAGTGACACCTAACGTGTCCCGGGTGTGCTACGACGCCTGGAGACAGCGGAGCAGGTATATCACTGTGTGTGCGGTGAAGAATGTTTTGAATGTGAGTTTAAAACGGCTTGGCGGGGGTCCCAGTACCCGAGGGTAGGACAGCCTTTAATACCTGGGCCTCCGTCAGCGGTTAAAAATAAGGCAGGTGGACGTTAGAGGTGAGTTACGACCTCCCACGTCCTTGGTACGTCAACATGTTTCAGCCAGTGCCTTATGGATATGCTGGCTTTCTTCAGGACGATTAAAAAGTGTGTGTGATTAAAACTAGTGGACGTGTGATACAGACTATGTGTCTACACGCCCTAAAGTGTATCTATGTGTGAGAGGGGGGGATTCCCTTCTCAAGACCACCTGTACAGATAACAAGTAGGACAAAGACAAAACATACAGGGAGAGAAAGAGTCACTAGGAGTAACTTTCCGAAATCACTGCGTTTGAACAGGCAGTGTACCATGACATCGAGAGTCTTCAACCGACCAACCACTTCAACAACTTGTCTTGGAACGATAGACAAACGATCCAACGCCTACAAAATAACCCCACCTTGATTATCAAACCAGCAGACAAGGGGGGAGGCATCGTTCTCCTTGACAAAACGGATTACGATACCGAATGCCGAAGACTTCTAAGTGGCAACAGGAACTACCGCAGGCTGGATCATGATCCTACAGACCAACTACGCACCACCATCCACGCACTCGTTAAGAGGGCAGCGGATGCGGAGCATATTTCTAAGCAAGAAGCTGAATACCTTTGCCCTGAACATACCAGGACACCGTACTTTTACACTGTACCAAAAGTACACAAAGGCACCATCCCACCACCTGGCAGACCCATAGTATCCGGCATAAACTCTCTACTAGAGCCACTGTCCCGATATTGCGATTTCTTCCTGAATCCCATGGTGCAAAAAACGCCTACATATATAAAGGACACCAAACACCTACTACAGGTCATAAACAACATGGAGTTTGACCCAAACACCCAGTTACTTGTAGGTTTAGACGTGGAAAGCCTATATACCAGTCTCCCACAAGATGCCACCCTGCGAGTTCTCCATGACATCCTGGAAGAATCGCCCTGGCCCTACCACACCCCGAGAAGTTTCATTCTAGCGTGTGCCACATTGGCCCTCAAAGAAAACTATTTTGAGTACGAGGGCACCTTCTACCTCCAAACAAACGGGACTTCGATGGGCAGTGTTTTCGCCCCGAGTGTGGCGGGACTATACGTACACCATTTTGAAAGCACCCACATCTCCACAGAAACCAACCCGTTCAGTCATCATATCCTGAAGTGGCACAGGTATATAGATGACATCCTGGTCATCTGGCAAGGCTCTCATATTGACTTGAACAATTTCATGACCTGGCTCAACACCAGAGACCAATACTTGAAGTTCACTTGCACAGCTAACAACCAACAACTCCCCCTCCTAGACCTGGCGATCACTGCCAAAGATGGAACCCTCATTACCACAACCTATTACAAACCGACTGCAAGGAATTCACTGCTCCTCTATACAAGTTTTCACCCCCGACCACTTAGAGAAAACTTGCCATTCGGACAGTTTCTCCGCATTCTGAGAAACTGTACCAACATCAGTGATTATAAATCCCAATCGGCAGATCTAGCAACCAAATTGGAAAACCGTGGTTACCCCAAGGCCATCATTCGGAAGACAAGCAAGAGAGCCAGAAATCAAAACCGTGACGCTCTCCTTGAAACCATCCAAAAGGAGGACGAGGAACAACCTATAACTGGCGTCACCACCTACAACCAAGCATCTGACGAGGTAGCTAAGATCATCAAAAAACACTGGAGAATAATCAATTCCGAACAGAGAAACTGGGAAGCTCCCAGGTTTGCATACAAAAGGAACAGTAATCTGAAAGACCAGCTGGTAAGCACCCGACCAAGACCACCACCCAGACCCCAAGACAATATGATCCTGAATGCTTGGGGCCTGCCGAAAGTCACAGGACACTACCCGTGCAACGACTGCAGTGTGTGTCATCTCACTACCCATACCAAAACTCTCAATCTGGAACCACACAAAACCTGGACCCAACGGAACCACACCAATTGCAATTCACGCGACGTGATATACATGCTCACATGCACGTGTGGCCTGCGGTATGTGGGAATGACAACACGAAAAGTCAGAACCAGAATTACTGAACACCGAAGCACGATACGGTGCAAGAAAAACATTAGCAGACTGACCAACCATTTCATTACTCACTGCCACACTCCCAATGACTTCAGCTGGACAGTCATTGAACAGGTCCCTGAAAGTCCCATCAACAACGACAAAAAACTTCTCAACAAGGAACAGCGATGGATATATCACCTTTCCACTGCCAATGACGGCTTGAATGATGCCATTCCATGGAACTCCCTGTCTACAGTATAATCATTAGCCTGTCATCCCAAACCCCTTAGCAATAATCTATTAGTTCTGAGTGATGGGACATGGCACCCCATGAACCACCTGGAATCCTTGCTCCCATAGAACTCCCAGTGTTTATTACACAATAAGTGACCGTTTAGTGTACCTATTTAGTAACCTAGCCTGACAGAACAACGCATGCCTGTCACTACGCGCATGCATAACCCCACCACCACCTGCGCAGGTGTTGCTACTGCCGAGCCTGGCGAGCATACTCTGAGCATGCGCATAGCCCTCTTGACTCACCTGAGTAGCATCATGACTCGGCAGTCCGAGTCTATCTACTATCTCTATCACTACACAGGTACACGCCTTCAATCAACCAACCACAGTATAAAACCCAGAAGAAACCGGCCACTACTCACCGGTTCTGCGAAGAAGGCACTACATCTCTCCCTGTATGTTTTGTCTTTGTCCTACTTGTTATCTGTACAGGTGGTCTTGAGAAGGGAATCCCCCCCTCTCACACATAGATACACTTTAGGGCGTGTAGACACATAGTCTGTATCACACATCCACTAGTTTTAATCACACACACTTTTTAATCGTCCTGAAGAAAGCCAGCATATCCATAAGGCACTGGCTGAAACATGTTGACGTACCAAGGACGTGGGAGGTCGTAACTCGCCTCTAACGTCCACCTGCCTTATTTTTAACCGCTGACGGAGGCCCACGTATTAAAGTCTGTCCTACCTTCGGGTACTGGGACCCCCGCCAAGCCGTTTTAAACTCACATTCAAAACATTCTTCACCGCACACACAGTGATATACCTGCTCCGCTGTCTCCAGGCGTCGTAGCACACCCGGGACACGTTAGGTGTCACTGGGTGGGCCCGATGATGAAGCATGCCACCAACTAGGTTGGTGGGTGAGGGCTTCATGAGCACACCTACCAGGTGCCATAACCGTCTGACAAAACAAAACTGAGTCACGCATACCTTTAAATAAGAATACTATTTAAACAACCCCCTCCCCTTTCACCTCAGCTAGCCTCTTTTTGATTTAATCATATATAATAAGGGGATATGGGCTAGCTATCTGGTCCTCTCTCTCCCTCTTGATACACAACTGTAGTTAAATAGACATCTAAAGCAATGTTTTTAACTTTTAGACATCAAGTCACTATAGCCAAACGTCCTGATGAAGGTGCAACCATCATAAAGCCACCGAAACGCCGTGTCGACTCTTGCTTCTTGACTGTTTTTATGTGCATTTGAATTGTTTTTTTATATGAAATTAATTCTTTTTAAAGGTTTTTATTTTAGAATGTAACCCTAACAGGGAGGTACCTCAATAAATTGTGATATATATATATATTTTTTTAACTTTCTCTAGTTCTATTGGTTTTTGAATTCAAGTGTGACACTTAATGCGATTCATATTTAATATATAATGTATATCAGCAAGCACCCCCCCAATAGTCTTCCACATAATGCTTAAGCAATAGTCAATACTCTTGACTTCCATTTGAATTAGAAACCACAGGACTTTACTTTCAAGAAAGAAGAGAGAGGGAGAGTGAGAGAGACTTCCTGGAAGAAAGGCTGGGGAGGAGCTGTACCCTGGCAAGAGTATATTTCAAAGGACCTTGCCCACAGCACACACAAAGGAAGCTGACACCAGGCCAGCCCTTGCCTTTGTCCCCCTAGACAGTTTGGAGCCAAGACCAGGGGAAGCTGAGGAACAGACCAAAACCATTTTGGGGGGTGAGTCATGAAGTCCCCCATATAAAGAACCAGGAGGGTCATGGACACAATATCATGGGAAAAATTATTGTTGATAAAACTAATGTGTCCAATACTTATAGAGGAAAGAACAAAAAAATCCAGAAACAAATAGTTGACACTAATATCATTCAAAAAAAGACAGTACTATCAATTTTGTGTTATAGATACACTTTAAAGTAGTAAATGCAACTATTTTGATATATATTTTAATATAACGTAAACTAAATATATTCCACTAATATGTAATACTATATTTAAATATATACTTATAATGTGTCTATCTATATATTCACAGGGCTGTTATAGAATGCTGGACATTTCACTCGTACAAAACCATTGAAATTCCTCCGTTATAGTTAGTTCTGCTAACCATAACTCGGCGCCCACAATCCACTGCTGATGATGTCACATATTACATCATTCAAGACATGGTCAGTGACATCACTGATTACATCACTGATGACATCATACAGTGAATGTGGGTTGGTTTGTTATTGTGGTTTGGTTTGTTATTTAAATATGTATTATATGTATAGCAAGCTGCATTGAAGAAGAGTGGATATATAAATATAAATATCTGGATGGAGGATTTAGTAGCAGTGTGATTGACTGTTTACTTGACTAATTTATAGTGTCTTACTAAATATATTGGATAGTGACTAAACTGTGTGAATATCTGTATCACTTTGTCAGTTGTTGTGTAAACTGTTGCACCAGTTAGTTACTAGCTATGTGAAAGTCTATATTAGTTATTGATTAGTTAACTGGGTATTTATATGGGAGAGTGAATGTGTGTGTGGTTCGGTGGCGTGGGTGTGACTGCCCAAAGATGTGCGAATAGTTGATTCAGTAGGTATATGAGGTTAAGACTGCATGTTATAACAGTTGTTTGTGTGAGTGGATATCTTTATGGGTGTGGTGATGAGCAAATATATCTCTTAATGGTACATGTCCAAAAACTAGAAAAAGAAAAGGCAGTGTATGTGACAGTTGTTATATATAAAAAAGTGTACATAAGACTCAGTGATTGTATGAGTGACTGTATGGCTAACTGTATACTTGTAATAGTGATTTTATAACACACTAAGTATGAATTACTATCAATATGAATATATGAAGTGGTGTTTGTATAAGTATGTAGCTGACTAAATGTAAGTATGATCTATTGTTTACATAAGTGAGTAGGATGACTGCATAAGTGAATAGGATGTGTGCTGGTGTATAATGTCGATATAGGTGTACAAGTATATTTGATAGTGTTCTATTGATCATTGACAGCATGTATGAGTGAATCTATAAGTAAGTGATTAGATGTGTGTGTAGCTCTAGGAATCACTGAGTGGGTTTTTAGAAACTTGTATTGGTATGTCAATGGATTCAAATATGGTACTCTGTATTTTACAGTGAGTGATGAAAGGTTATACTAGTGTATGATGAGGTGTATCTGATTGTCACGTGGATGATGTCATCATCAGTGATGTCATCAGTGATGTCATCAGTGATGTCACTGACCATGTAATGAATGATGTAATATGTGAACTCATCAGCAGTGGATTGCGGGCGCGCGAGTTATAGTTAGCAAAACTAACTATATCGGAGGAATTTCAATGGCTTTGAACGAGTTAAAAGTCCAGCTAACTAGAACAGCCCTGAAACCTATGGTTTTTTTCAGTGATCTTCTAAGGTTTTTTAAATGCTAATTCCTAACTATTACATGTCTGAAACCTATGTTTTTTTTCAGTGAATTTCGAAGGTTTTTTAAATGATAATTTTTAAATGTGATAATAGTTATATGTATTTTTTTTATACTGATTTTCTACAGTTTTTTAACTGTTTATTTTTACATATTTTTTATTTTTAAATTACATTATATATTTTTGATATAAATGGAAATAAAAATGTTTTTAAAATATTGAAACTGAAATATTGTTTTTTGTTGAATGTATAAGTGCAGAACTATAAGTGCATTGGTTAGTTAGGGGACTGCATGTATAGTGGATAGGGGTTTGAAGCAGTCCATGTGCTAAGGCCTGGCTCATTGCATTAGTACTTGGCTACTGACTAAATGATTAGAGTACTGCAAGGAGATTGCCTGGGTGATGTTAAAAGTGTTTGGATGTTGGCGCAGTGAATGTATTAGAACATAGTGCTGAATGGGTCACTAGATGAGTGCAAGGGGAGTGACAGGGTGTTTGCAGGAAGTGAATGGATCCTGACTGGGGACCTTAAGGCGTGAAAGACCAGTGTGCAGGTGGTTAGAGGACTGCATGCATAGTGGAGAGGCGATTGAAACAGTCCATGTGCTAAGGCCTGGCTCATTGCATTAGTACTTGGGTACTGAGTAAATGAGTACTGCAAGGAGAGTGCCTGGGTGATGTTATAAGTGTTTGGATTTTGGCGCAGTAAATGTATTAGAACATAGTGCTGAATGGGTCACTAGATGAGTGCAAGGGGAGTGACAGGGTGTTTGCAGGAAGTGAATGGATCCTGACTGGGGACCTGAAGGCGTGAAAGACAAGTGTGCAGGTGGTTAGAGGACTGCATGCATAGTGGAGAGGCGATTGAAGCAGTCCATGTGCTAAGGCCTGGCTCACTGCATAAGTACTTGGGTACTGACTGAATGATTAGAGTACTGCAGAGAGAGTGCCTGGGTGAATTTATAAGAGGTTAGGTTTGGGCGCAGTGAATGGATTAGTACATGGTGCTGAATGGGTCACTGGAGGAAGAGGAGTGACAGGGTGCTTCCTTTAAGTGTATGGATACTGACAGGGGAATTGAAGGTGTGAAAGACAAGTGTGTAAGTGGTTAGAGGTAAGCATGGGCGAATTTTGCGAATCTCGCGTTCGCGAATTTTGCGGATTTGCGAACTCGCAATCCGCAAAATCCGCGAATTCTCGCGAATTTGCGGATTTTTTTTTGTGTGTTTGCGCGGGTTTCTGCCAGTTCGCGAGGGTTTTGTACAATGTCGCAAATTGCGAACTTACCTGTCGGGTCGCAAGTTTCGCGAACTTGTTGTTTCTACATGTCCAGCCTGTTTGGGACACTCTTCTTCATCACTGCCACTCTCTGTCACCACTGCCACTCTCTGACTACTCATGCCACCCTCTGGCCCACCCATGCCACCCTCTGTTTCATCACAGCACCCTCTGGTTGTCCAGCAGTGTACATTATTGTGGCAACGCAAGCACACCTTCCCTGCCTCAAGTGACCTGAATTAATTTGGGGCTGATTAATGTGTCACAGAACATTTTTTTAGCTGGCACCTGCTTCCTTAGTGCTTCCTGATTAGTGATCTTTTGAACTTGCTAAGTGCTTTCATTGTTGCAAAATTAGTTACAACACCTGCCCTGCCCCAACTGACAATAATGAATTAGGGGCTGATTAATGGATTTGAACCTCCAGCCTGGCTCCTGCTTGTCTCCCTTAGCTGTAATTCAGGACCTTTGTGGCATATGTGTAACTATTCTGAGGTTCAGAGCAGGGTCACATAATAGTTGCAACTGGCAACTGAACTCTGGAGGGGCCCCTCAGGAAGCACTACAGGAAATGGCTACTAATGATGAGCCTGAACTTTTGAACCTGGTAAGTAGTTTCAGTTTTGCTAAGATCGTATTTCTGCAATTTTGCACTTATTCGCGGGGCGCGGAGTTGTACTAGGAAGCCGCGAACTCACGCGAACAGTGCGAGCAGTGCGAGCAAAATCCGCTGCTCGCGGATTTGCAGATTTTGCGGGAGATTCGCGAATCTCGCGGATTGCGAATTTACCGAAAATCCACAAAATCCGCGAGCGAAACGGATTTTCCGCCCATGCTTAGTTAGAGGACTGCATGCATAGTGGATAGGGGCTTGAAGCAGTCCATGTGCTAAGGCCTGGCTCACTTCATGAGTACTTGGATACTGACTGAATGATTAGAGTACTGCAAGGAGAGTGCCTGGGTGAATTTATAAGTGTTTTGGTTTTGGCACAGTGAATGGATTAGTACATGATGCTGAATAGGTCACTGGAGGAGTGCAAGGGGAGTGACAGGGTGTTTGCTGCAGTGTGTAGATACTGACTGGGGAATTGAAGGTGTGAAAGACAAGTGTGTATGTGGTTAGAGCACTGCATGCATGGTGGATGGGCGTTGAAGCAGTTCATGTGCTGAGGCATGGCTCAGTGCATGAGTACTTGGGTACTGACTGAACGATTAGAGTAGTGCAAGGAGAGTGCCTGGGTGAATTTAGAAGTGGTTGGGTTTTGGCGCAGTGAATGGATTAGTACATGGTACTGAATGGGTAACTAGAGGAGTGCAAGGGGAGTGACCGGGTGCTTGCAGGAAGTGAATGGATCCTGACTGGGGACCTGAAGGCGTGAAAGACAAGTGTGCAGGTGGTTAGAGGACTGCATGCATAGTGGAGAGGCGATTGAAGCAGTCCATGTGCTAAGGCCTGGCTCATTGCATTAGTACTTGGGTAATGTGGAGAAGTGTGGCTCACTGGTTAGAGCAGGCAGACCCTGAAGCAGAGGTCAGACTCGGGACCAGGGTTCAATTCCGACGTGGCAGGGTCTTGAGCTCAAATGTCCATGGACTTGATAATTCTCGCTTCGGTGCCTGACCTAATCATGGGTTCACACTCTGCAACTCTGGGCATTAAGCTTGCTTAATCTCCACAACGGCCCCCCCGCGGCGGGATGCCTGGCTTTCACCTTGGGGATGCCCTGTAGGGGCTATCTCACAGGGAAAAGCCAGGACGGGTTCCCAAGGCAAGCGCGGAGATACCCCTTCGGGGGTCGATTCAGGCGCTATATAAGAAACATAATAATAATAATAATAATGACTAAATTATTAGAGTACTGCAAGGAGAGTGCCTGGGTGAATTTAGAAGTGGTTGGGTTTTGGCACAGTGAATGGATTAGTACATGGTACTGAATGGGTCACTAGAGGAGTGCAAGGGGAGTGACAGGGTGTTTGCTGGAGTGCATGGATACTGACTAGGGAATTGAAGCTGTGAAAGACAAGTGTGTAGGTGGTTAGAGGACTGCATGCGTAGAGGATAGGGGTTTGAAGCAGTCCATCTGCTAAAACCTGGCTCGCTAAATGAGTACTTGGATACTGACTGAATGATTAGAGTACTGCAAGGAGAGTGACTTGGTGAATTTATGAGTGTTTGAGTTTTTGGTGCAGTGAATAAATTAGTATATGGTGCTGAATGGGTCACTCGAGGAGTGCAAGAGGAGTGACAGGGTGTTTCCGGGAAGTGTATGGATACTGACTGCGGAGTTGAAGGTGTGAAAGACAAGTGTGTAGGTGGTTAGAGGACTGCATGCATAGTGGTTAGGCGTTTGAAGCAGTCCATGTGCTAAGGCTTGGCTCACTGCATGAGTACTTGGGTACTGACTGAATGATTAGAGTACTGCAAGGAGAGTCCCTGAGTGAATTTATAAGTGTTTAGGTTTTGGCGCAGTGAATGTATTAGAACATGAGGCTGAATGGGTCAATAGACGAGTGCAAGCGGAGTGACAGGGTTTTAGCTGGAAGTGAATTGATACTGACTGGGGAACTGAAGGCGTGAAAGACAAGTGCGTAGGTGGTTAGAGGACTGCATTCTTAGTGGATAGGCGTTTGAAGCAGTCCATGTGCTAAGGCCTGGCTCACTGCATAAGTACTTGGGTACTGACTGAATGATTAGAGTACTGCAAGGAGAGTTCCTGGGTGAATTTATAAGAGGTTGGGTTTTGGCGCAGTGAATAGATTAGTACATGGTGTTGAATGGGTCACTGGAAGAGTGCAAGAGGAATGATAGGGTGTTTCCTGAAAGTGTATGGATACTGACTGGGGAATTGAAGGTGTGAAAGACAAGTGTGTAGGTGGTTAGAAGACTGCATGCATAGTGGATAAGCGTTTGAAGCAGTCCCTATGGTAAGGCCTGGCTCACTGCATGAGTACGTGGGTACTGACTAAATGATTAGAGTACTGCAAGATAAGTGCCTGGGTGAATTTATAAGTCTTTGGATGTTGGCACAGTGAATGGATTAGTACATGGTACTAAATGGGTCACTAGAGGAGTGTAAGGGAAGTGACAAGGTGTTTTCTGCAGTGTATGGATACTGACAAGGAAATTGAAGGTGTGAACGACAAGTGTGTAGGTGGTTAGAGGACTGCATGCATAGTGGATAGGGTTTTGAAGCACCCATGTGCTAAGTCCTGGCTCGCTTCATGAGTACTTGGATACTGACTGAATGATTAGAGTACTGCAAGGAGAGTACCTTGGTGAATTTATAAGTGTTTGAGTTTTGGCGCAGTAAATAGATTAGTACATAGTGCTGAATGGGTCACTAGAGGAGTGCAAGAGGAGTGACAGGGTGTTTCCTGGAAGTGTATGGATACTGACTGGGGAGTTGAAGGTGTGAAAGACAAGTGTGTAGGTGGTTAGAGGACGGCATGCATAGTGGAAAGGCGTTTGAAGCAGTCCATGTGCTAAGGCCTGGCTCACTGCATAAGTACTTGGGTACTGACTGAATGATTAGAGTACTGCAAGGAGAGTGCCTGGATGAATGTATAAGTGTTTGGATTTTGGCGCAGTGAAAGGATTAGTACATGGTACTGAATGGGTCACTAGACGATTGCAAGGGGAGTGACAGGGTGTTTTGCTGGAAGTGAATGGATCCTGACTGGGGACCTGAAGGCGTGAAAGACAAGTGTGCAGGTGGTTAAAGGACTGCATGCATAGTGGAGAGGCGATTGAAGCAGTCCATGTGCTAAGGCCTGGCTCACTGCATAAGTACTTGGGTACTGACTGAATGATTAGAGTACTGCAGGGAGAGTGCCTGGGTGAATTTATAAGAGGTTGGGTTTGGGCGCAGTGAATGGATTGGTACATGGTGCTGAATGGGTCACTGGAGGAGTGCAATAGGAGTGACAGGGTGTTTCCTGGCAGTGTATGGATACTGACTAGGAAATTGAAGGTGTGAAAGACAAGTGTGTAGGTGGTTAGAGGACTGCATGCATAGTGGTTAGGCGTTTGAAGCAGTCCATGTGCTAAGGCTTGGCTCACTGCATGAGTACTTGGGTACTGACTGAATGATTAGAGTACTGCAAGGAGAGTCCCTGTGTGAATTTATAAGTGTTTGGATTTTGGCGCAGTGAATTGATTATTACATGGTGCTGAATGGGTCACTAGAGGAGTGCAAGGGGATTGACAGGGTATTTGGTGGAAGTGTATGCATACTGACTGGGGATTTGAAGGTATGAAAGACAAGTTTGCAGGTGGTTAGAGGACTGCATACATAGTGGATAGGTGTTTGAAGCAGTCGATGTGCTAAGGCCTGGCTCAGTGCATGAGGACTTGGGTACTGACTGAATGATTAGAGTACTGCAAGGAGAGTGCCTGGGTGAATGTATAAGTGTTTGGATTTTGGCGCAGTGAATGGATTAGTACATGGTGCTGAATGGGTCACTAAACGAGTGCAGGGGGAGTGACAGGATGTTTGCTGGGAATGTATGGATGCTGACTAGGTAATTGAATGTGTGAAAGATAAGTGTTTAGGTGGTTAGAGGACTGCATGCATAGTGGCTAGGGGTTTGAAGCAGTCCATGTGCTAAGGCCTGGCTCACTGCATGAGTACTTGGGTACTGACTGAATGATTAGAGTACTGCAAGGAGAGTGCCAGCGTGAATTTAGAAGTGTTTTGGTTTTGGCGCAGTGAATGGATTAGTACATGGTGCTGAATGGGTCACTGGAGGAGTGCAAGGGGAGTGACAGGGTGTTTGCTGGAGTGGATGGATACTGACTGGGGAATTGAAGGGCTCCAAGCGAGAGCAGTCTGAATTTTTGGCACAGTGACAACAAACCTTTGTTGGATCAGCTTGGCAGGTTGGTCCCAGTCCTCCAAAATTCTTTGAAGCCAAATTGTTTCTAAGTCATTGGTTTCAGAAAACCATAAGATGGCTACAATTTGACAGCAGCCAAGGGTTCAGAACGTTAGGGACAACACTTGGGGTTCAAGACTCACTCCAGCAGAGGCCAGTAACAGGATCCATGGCAGGTCCATGTGAACCTGGTCAGCTGCGCAGTTGCAGAAAAGGCCTCCTTAGCTTGTTGTGTTCCTGTAGCTTGAACAGGAGGCCTTATAACCTTTGGAGTCCACTTCCTTGCCCTGGGTACAGGGGGGAGGGCAGGTTGAGTTTTATACGCTCTTCTCAGGTCACAGACGGGAGGTCCAGTCCTCTTCTGTTCTTTCACAGGTCCATAGCGTGTTCTGAGGAGGGTACTGTGGGTGCCACATTTATGCCTGGTATCAACCTGTGGGAAGCGGTGCCTCCAGGCCGACACAAATTTCTGGTAAAAAAAAAAACTAGGGGCAACCCTACCATCTTTTGCAGCAATTCCTGCCTGACTTACTACAAACAATCCCACAAGGCCCCTCTCTGGTAAAATCCAAGATGGTAAAACCTTTCTCCACTTGTGCAGACCATGTGTGCCCACCCCAGAAGTATGGCCAGGGAAATGAGCAACCACTCTTCTGTGGTCATTCTAAACCAGTTCTGAGTCAGCTTCTCTCCCATTGGAGTTAGTGCCTGTCTAACTGGGAGACCAGAAAATTGACACTGCCCAGTTGTCAGCTAACAATTGCTTGTTAAAGAGTAGACTTCTTTGAAGTTAAACAAGTTTCTGGACACAGCCCAGATGGTCAGCATGCCAGAGGAACAGAACACCTCCCCATGCCCAAAGTATTTGCTCAACTGTGGGAACAAGTTATCCCATCTCATCAAGAGGGCCATTCAGCTGCCAGTGACAGTTGGACTCATGCAAATGGGCATCCAGAGGCTTTAGGCAGGAAAAAGGTCTGTTTCGATAAATACCTTTCCCAAAATATTTATTGCAAATCTGACCTACCCTGTGAATTGGTCTTGTAATAAATATTTGCAAAGACCAAAAATTAAATATGTAACAGCTTCCTAGCAGGAGATAACATTATTAAATGTAATACTGTTTCCAATGCTTTCCTTAGCAACAACCAACTCTACTACTTGAAAATTGTTTTTAGGGTCTATTTTTAGGGCACCCAGCCTTATGGGCAGTAAGGTCTACTTAGGGGTGACATTATAGTTTAAACTGAAGGTTTAGGCCTGTCAAAAGGGATTACTTTTGGCAGGTCGAAGTTGCAGTTGAATACTGTACAGTCAGGCTAGATATAGTAGGCATCCAGACATGTTTACACTGTCATTGTGAATGACACAATGGGTTTTGCAGCTCACTTGTGGATTGAAACCTACAGACCTTGGCCTCGTTTTTTTTACCATATACTAGGGAAGTACAGGTAAGTTAATTATGCGAATCAAGGGGGACTTGGGTAAGGGTGGGGTCTCCCACATTTACCGCACCCTAGTGAACAACACCCCCATCCCTAGATAGGTTGAGGGATCAATGGGTGGAGTGGGTGTGTCCCCTTGTCGAGGTGGACTGGCGTGATACCCTTATGGCCCCTAGAACAATCAGTGTCTCCGCCAAACTCAAGCTAATTCAGCTCTACCATTTACACGCTGCGTACCTCACTACCCTGCACCTGTATCAAGCTAGAAGGCTCCTCATGATCCACGTCACTCTTTGCTGGGGATTACTGATGGGTTGGACGGGTCCAGGAGTGACAAGTTATTTTTTAATACGGATACGATGATGGCCAAGTGGGACATAGCGGCGGCCTGGAAAAACCCTGACCCACCAGCCCTGGAGAGGTGGCATAGAGGGGTGGACTGGTGCGCGACCCAGGAGAAAGCCCTGGGGTGGTTAAGAAATACCACAGAGTGTGGGGGAAATGGTTGGGGAATGTGGGGGTCCTGATTAACTGGGCTCCAAATCCTGTCTATGTAATTTTTATGGGGTTCGTGACTGGGGGTTATATTGCTTTTGCAAATGGATTCAACATCGTGATTTCTATGTTCTGGCTGAATTGTTTTATGTGTTTTACATTTTTTTTAAATTGCTATTCAAAAAGAAATATACTAATCAAGGGTATGCCAATTTCATCATGTTGAAAGGGGAGCACAACATTATAAAAAAAGTGTGTGAGAGAGAGAGAGAGAGAGAGAGAGAGAGAAGGACAGTGTGTGTGTTTTTGTCTGTGTGTGTAAAAATACCTGGTTAAATCTTACATACAACTCACCATAACGGACTGGAAGCACCTGCACCCAACTATTTATCACAAAATACATTTATTAGGGGGTGTAACACCCCAAACACCCCTCCCCTAAAGCTATGCCCCGGGTGGTCAGCTCTGACCATAATGCCACATTTTCTCCCCTAACATCCTCTATTTTTTCAAGATGGCTGCCACAGTGTGTGACATAGCATGACAAAGCAATCCAGCTGCCATTTTGACAGCATAGATTTTTTTTTGTGCATATTTCCAAGATGGTCACCGCAGTGCATCTTCCCCTTGCATCATGCAGCATGGTTGCCATCTAGAAAGGAGAGAAACAATGTTTTCTGTACTTTTAACATGACTGGTCACCGTCATTAGATTTGCCAATACCAATGTCTTTCTAAAGCATTGGGATTTGGCAAGGCCATTAGATGTGGCAGCAAAGCAATGGCAATGAGAGACCGATTGCCACTGCTAATCAGTGCAGCTATTATTGAGCTGGAGCTGAGCTGCCTCAGTGAAATATGCTCAATGTGTAATTTGCCAACACAGGAAACATTCAGCAGCACCCGCACATTGGCTGCTTTTCTCTTGGAGCAGCAACCTGCAGGCAGTGAATGGCTTTCACTTCCAGCTGAACTCCAAATATTTGTCCTCATTTAAGGGCCATCAGCTTTCCTTTTGTTTAATTATCATTGCTGCTGGGTGTTATCTGAATACCAAGATACCAATGTAAAGGAGGGAAACAAAGGCACACAGCGTGTCATTACTTGCCAAGTACTTAAGAGAAACTATAATTTGGAGAATGGTTTTTGACTTTGTTCAACCCCTGGATGTTAGAGATATTTATGTACTATAAGAATGGATGAGTAATTACACAAACAAATATGAGTACTTGCACTAATTATAGTGTAGGATGCATACTAATTATTTTTCAATTTATTTTTTTATTTAATTTCTTTTATACCCTACGATCCCAAAGTAGAGTGTCGGAGCACTTTACAACACACCCACATTATACAGAGAGAATAAATCATACAAGTGTGTAAATACATGTACAAGAAAGTTTACAGAAGGGCAAGAGTTAAGTGTATGAGCCATATATCATCCATACTGGTAGACATCATATGTTAAGAGAGCCAGTCTGAAGAAATACAAAGTCAGGATTTAAAACATAACCCAGTGGTTGAATTTGTCTATACTAATCAGACTTTCCAAAGGAACCCTTTTGGGCAACCTTAGACTAACGAACACTTGAGAAAAAAATACAATAAGATGTTAAACACAACCTTGCAGCTTTCATGTAGCTTCTTGGTGCCAGTGAATAGCTCACTGTGCTTCACTAGAAGGATTCCAATTTATGAACTGCAAGTAACAAAAGGAGCTCTGTATCTAAACCAATAATCCACTGATCTATCTACATAAAATACAAATCTTTACTCAGCATGTTACACAATGTGCTTTGCAGCAGGCCCGTTAACTTTCTGTACTGCTTTATGAGAAAAAAATTAGTAGACAAAGCACAGGTCTCTCCAGTAAGTGCATTAACCACCACAGTTATCTTTCAGTTATTCTTAGCCCCTGGAAATTGCTGTGCACACAAAGATCTCTGCAGGAGGTGCCTTAACCCTGTTAGATACTATAAAACACAGCCTCGTTGGGACAAATTAAGCCAGAAAAGATTTACTCTCTCATTTGTACTTGTTGCTCGTTTCTTTGCAACAGAGTTTTTAATAATGTAAAAGTTAACTGTCAGACTCCACTTCTCATGACTCCACCCCCTTTCCACAGCCACACCTTCCCCCCAATTTATTGGTACCCTGAGTATTTGTTTCCCCATTACCAGCACCGATGCCAAAGTATATTTTGTATGCATGTGTAATTTTGAGTTTATTAGGTTTCATGTATTTCACATACTTTTTTGCTTTTCACTTAATTTTAATTTGAGGAAGACTGGTTGGAGTAGAAATGTCTCGCAGGAGTAGTAAAAATGCATGTGTGTCACGGCCAAGTTCACCAAGTGACTTTAGCGAATGTGTGGAAAATACCTTGTCCTGGTATCTCTGTTATACCTTTGGTACAATTATCACGTAGATGACAGCCCAGATGCATTTTTCGTAATATGTATAATTTTCGTACAAATTTTACGAAGATTCCTTGTGGAAAAATGACACCCATCCTTAGCATATATTGATAATAAAACATCAGAATGTTTATATTTTCACAAACGTTATCTTCTTTATTTGTGGAACTTGCGGTGGGGCGTTGCTGTTTAGTTTAATTTAATTTTCTAAACCTATGCAAATATTTCAGTGTTCAAAAAGGAAGATTCCAGAAGAAAACAATCATGAGGATAATAATGAGAAGCTTGGGTCGTATGGCCTCTACCTGACTCCTCCTGAGAAACAATGGGTGCAGTCATGGAGTTAGTAAAGTGCTTTTAATCTAAAAGTGTGTTTTCTCTCGCGCCAGTGATGGAGCCAAACCTCCGCGAGCACCGTGGTTACCTCGTGTGGGCAAAAACCTATCATTTTAAGGAAGTCAGACATAAAGACTCCCCAGGTGATAATTAGTGTAAACACCATCTTAATCCTCACCGTGTACGTTATGGGTTCCTCGGCTTCCTGTGAAGTAACAGCAAGAAACACAGCTGCCAGAGACAAAACCCCCAGCATCGCGAATCTGAAAGACAGATACACAAATGTGGCTTGTAATTGTTTTTATTAGACTGTATGGAGGAAGGAAGGCATGAAATGAACATTTGTGTGAAATTGGTACTGTGACGCTGCGTAAGCTGCCAGGTAAACGCACCTACCAACCTGAGCGTCAGCCATTTATGTGGTAACATATTTCCTTACAGAATATCTCTGAGGTCAGTCCATTTCCTCGTTATTTGAGAAAGAGTCAATAGGTCAAACTGTTTCACAGAAGTTATGGCATTTATCTCTTGACACCTGTACACTGGGCCCTTGAGTATCAGTTTCCATGATTGAACAACTATTGACAGGGCACAGCGCTCAGAAAGGCGCCTAGACCCGGAATCAAACACGGAGCAATTACATCGAAACAGTACGCCGTAATGTAAATCTTTGTAGAGGTGCTCAATCTTACCGGGGAGCTAATCTGTTTTGCTCACTTCATACCAGCACGCGCCCTCATTCTCTCCTCGCCCACATCATAGACTAAGGGCACGGTTTTCATGGGCTCAGAAAGAAATCGCCCCAGGATACAATCCCTAAACAAATGTCAGACGCATTCTAAGGCAGCTTCTGCCAAGGGGCTCTTACCTGTCTCAGTACCTGTCTGTACCCGGCTCTGACAGGAGCAGCGCACTGGCTCTGGGTGAAGCGAGTCAGGGATCTCACTTCGCAGACACCGCCAGGAAAGTGCTGGCGCGAGAGGAGTTTTCGTGCAGGCAGGAGAATGGAGCAGGGGTGGAGGCGGAGGGAGGCGGGCGGAGGGGAGGGAAGGTGCGTGCTTGACAGGGACCGCGCTCCCTTGCGTACCCGCCTCTCTCCCTTTCCTCAAAGAAGACGGTGTAGCGGAGGAAAACGTGGTGCGCGCGTGTTCGATCCTACGTATTTGTATTGGAATTGCATGTATATAGCTCTTACTACCGCTGACTAGGTGTCGAACGAAGCGTTTTTCGGCGAGTAGCACGCTAGCTACTCCAGTATCGTGCTGACATTCTGAAAAACTCAGGGACCCACAGGGTTCGCACGGGCTGGAAAAGGTGACATGATTTTGGTTTATTGTATAGGAGTGATGGTAGGAGCTTCTTTGTAAAAAAAACTGCAGCTTTTCTGACGTGATAATAGAATTAGACATTGGAAAAGCGCCAGTCTTTCAAAAGTAATCTTCATGAGTCTGACACACTGTGGGGTTACTTGATAGATGTAACATTTTGGTTTGTACTTTTTTTGGCCCAATTCTGGAGATAGATGTGTGTGTTGTTTTTGTATGCGCCATATCCCCCCCCCCCCAGTCTTTTATTTACTTGCTCATGTGATGGTCTTTTTATTTTTTAATTTATTTATAGGTTTGTAACGCGCTAGAATCGACTCTATACAGAGTATCTCTGCGCACAGGAGAAAAAAGAGAGAGAAAGAAAGAAAAAGACTAGCAGCATCAGTTTAGCATATAGTTCAGTTCAGTATGGACATAGGTACATAGACTAAGTCTGAAATAAGAATGTTTTAAGTTTTTTTCTAAAATTTAGATGTTCTGGACATTACCTAAGCTCAAGAGGAAGTTTATTCCACCAGGTGGGTCCGACAACCGATAAAGCTTTGCCCCCTTGTCTGACCTTCTTTGTGATTGGTACTCTCAATAAAAGTTGGCTGCTTGACCTGAGAGATCGGGTAGGATTATATGGGATGAATTTATCCTTCCAATAGGAAGGCCCATGTCCATGTAGGCTCTTGTGGATCAGGCAGCGAGTCTTAAAATTGATCCTCTTACGAACTGAGAGTCAATGTAATTTATCCAGGAGGGGTTTCGATGGCGTTCTTGGAGGGGCATTCAATACTAGCCTCGCTGCAGTATTTTGTATCACCTGGAGTTTTGCTAGGACACCTTCATTGGCTGACATCCGGAGTCCATTGCAATAATCCAGGCGACTCAATACTAATGCCTGTACCAGAGTTTTCCTGGTGGAGTCCGGTAGTATTGGATTTTTTTTTCGTAAAAGTCCAATAACATGGAAACATTGGCCAACCACCCAGTTACCATGTTGTTTAAAAGAAAGCTCTTGATCGAGGCATACCCCTAGGTTTTTTACAACCTGTTTAGGTTCTGGCACTTGGCCAAGCTCGCACGGCCACCAGTCCGTCGTCCACAAAGCTCTAGCCTCCCCGAAAAGCACGACTTCGGTCTTATTTACATTGCATTGGAGATAGTTTGATGTCATCCACTTTGCCACAGCTTTCAGGCCTTCGGAAAAGGCCGTCCTCACTTTGTCGGTGAGACTTTTAAAAGGAAACAAGAGCTGGGTATCATCCGCGTAGGAGACGGGGATGAACCCAAACTCTCTCAGAATTCTGGCCAGGGGTGCCACATAGATGTTAAAAAGAGTCGGGCTCAAACAAGAGCCCTGTGGCACCCCCTTCGTGATGTTAGTCTCAGCCGACCGAAATGAGCCCATGCTGACAGCTTGGGTACGGTTAGATATAAAGCTCTTTAACCAGGCTAATGCTGTGCTCTCAATGCCGATCATGGTCAGGCGTTCGATTAAGATATTATGGGATATCGTGTCGAATGCTGCCGACAGATCTAATAGTACCAGGATAACAGAGTACCCTTTATCCTGGTACATATGAAGGTCATCAGACACTGATAGCAGTGCAGATTCGGTGCTATGTTTTGCTCTAAAGCCAAATTGAGAACAATCTAGCCTACCAGTCTGTTCGATGTAGTTTGATACATGTTTATTAACATGTTTCTCTATAAGTTTCCCCAAAAAAAGGAGGAAGGGATATAGGCCTACGGTTAGACATATCAGTCCAGGGGGTAGAAGTGTTTTTCCTGATAGGCCTCTCTAGTGCTTTCTTCCATTCCCCAGGAACTTGACCTTCCATCAGTGAGAGATTCACAAGACATTGAATCTGTGGGCTCAGAGTCTTCCCTACTACCGGCACAATTCTGGCCGGGATGATGTCTGAGGGACTACCGCTCTTAATCTGGCCTAGATAGCATTCGATCTCTACCAGGGAGATGGGTGGAAAGGTGTCCAAGGTCATCAATCCTGTTTCCTTTCCTTTTTCCAAGAGTGAGAGTGTTACTCCTGTGCGGGATGAATTGATTCTAGTGATGTCATCATGTATCCTATTTATCTTGTTAGTAAAAAACTGAGAAACTTCGTTGCACAATTGTTGTGACACTAATTCAGGAGTTTCGCAGGCAGCTGGTTTCACAAAAGACTGGAGGGTTTGGTATAGAATCCTGGGGGCATTTCCTGCGGCTGAGAGTAGAGACTCAATATGTGTTTTTCGGGCGCATCGGATTTCTTTGTGATAAATGGTGAGGGCTGCCCAGTAACGATTCCTGTCTGTTTCATCATGGGTCGTTCTCCACACCCTTTCTAGCTTTCTAGCCGATTGTTTGAGTGATCTCAAATGCTCCGAAAACCATGCTTCCTGTTTGTGAACTAAGCGAGGTTTAAATATTTTCATGGGGGCAATGCAATCGACCGCTTTAAGAACTGCATGATTATAATTGGCTAAAACCGTATCAACACATTTGTACATAAACTTCCTTGTGACTCTGCACACCATTTTTTAAATGATAATATTGTTCCTTAGGAATATAATTCTCCTTCCACTCGTTTGCTGTGTGGATAGCACATCGAGGACAGGAGTGTAAGTGGCAGAATGGCTCACACATGCTTTAAAACACCCTACTAGGTAAAAACAGATGAAACTGTAATTCTACCTTGCTATTTATGTTTCCAAACCTGTGTCTCTCTATGATAAATTATATTTCTGATGGATACTTCTAACCACAGATTCCTCAACTTAGAATACTTGCCAGTCGCCAGACTGGATCTGGAGATTATTGCAGGGCTCCGATGTGCCACTAGATAGCATTGTATGGGTTGCGCTGAATTCATACTGCATTGAAGTGATGGAGCAGGGCCGCATGTAAGCACCACCCCTACAGGTTGACTTCAGTTCATTTCTTTCCATGCTTTTGGATGCAAATCCAGACCTCTGCTCTTGTTTGCCAGTGATTTGTAATCGATTTCACAGTGTGCTAGGGAATGATGTCCTCACCGAAAATTACATGTTTGAAGCCATACAGTGACTGAAGAAAGCAGATATCAGTCTCACTCCCATGTTAGGTGTGTCTTTGGTATCTGGGCTCAGGACATTTTTTTAAGTTGTATGAACAAATACGTCCTCATGCATCTGAAGGCAACATGAAACCGGGAGGCCAAGTTGAATGTCACAGAACACAAGAAGAAGTTGCAGCCTTCCTGTAGGTCTAACTTTTGCCCCAAGTATAAGGCATTGGCAAGATCCCGTGCCCAAGGCTGCTCCATTAACTGTTTAACTTCATGCTCAATGTCCTTGGATAATTCGAAGTCCAAGTCAGATGCAAAAAAGCAAAGTGTTACTCAACCCCATACATCTACTCTGATTCCAAAGAGAAGAAGCAAGCGAGCTACAATGTGAGTCTCACTCCTTCAAGGTCATTGGCCATGGAACCGTTTCCCCAGTTGGTTCCAATGCATCCCGAATTCTCCATGCTGTCATCTAGCCCACAGCAAATCGAGGCCTTCAAAGAGGCCATGCTGTAACTTTCGGTGTGCTATTTGGGAATTCTGCCATCTGATTGGCTGAGGCGTTACGAGCACGGGCTGCGAGTGGTTGCAACTAGGAAGTGTTGGCAGCCATTTTGTGATTCAGTTGAAAAGAGTAAGGGAAAAAAGGGTGAAAAGAATAGGAAACAGGAGGATAGGAGCTCTGTAACCTCAGTGGGGTAGTGCAAAACAAAGTAGTTACTCCTCTTTTTAGTACAGAAGAGAATCAAATAAGTATATTTGTACAGAATGGTATGTTTACTATAAGAGAGTTGATTATAGTTTACTAAAGCACTTGCACTTTAATTTTTTGAGTACTGTAGTACAAAATGTTTACATTGAGAAAATGATCAAAGTTTACATAAGCACTAGCACTTTATTATGTCAATATAAATATAAGCTGCTTCTGTGCATATTTTATATTTTTCATCTTTTTTGTGGAGAATTTTTAATGCGTGAGGTTTATTATTTTTCCCGTACTGAAGTTTTGCACTTTATATGCAAATTAGGAAATATTGCACAATCACTTTTTTCCATTTTAACAAAGTTGTTTTGTGCGAGAATATATGGAAATACAAGAAATGGCACTTGCCAATGTAATTGTGATGAAAAAAGAACTAGCTCAAAATCTAGTAACCGGACATCTATACTCTCATTATGTACGATTTGTACAAGGGGATTTAATTACTTGATTCCTCTTAAAATGCATAGTTGGAATATAGACATTTTGACTATATAAAAACAGAAATAACTTTTTGTTACAATTGTACATGAAGTAATTTAAAATGAGGCTTGATGTCTGACAAAATCTTGGCGAAGTAACACGTTATAATATGGCTGCCATGTTATAGAGAATTGTGGTGTTCTTAAATGCTGAGTCCATTGTTTGTTTTCACTACCTCCATGAAGTGTGTTTTAATCCAGCCAAAATGGTGGTGAAACATCGTGAACAAGGGAGCTAGACTCCCGAAACGCGTAGATGTACCTCGTCACAAGAATAAAAAGGACTTTTGTAATCTACCCTGGAGTGGCGGATGATTTATTATCTTAAAAATAAGTCATATATATATATATATATAGCCAACACCTCGTCACACAGTGTATCACGCTCTCAGACACTCAATGAACGCCAGAGATCAGCAAGGTCCAAGGGTGTTTATTGACCCCTTACATAGTAAGGGGTCAATAAACACCCTTGGACCTTGCTGATCTCTGGCGTTCATTGAGTGTCTGAGAGCGTGATACACTGTGTGACGAGGTGTTGGCTATTGAATTTACCGGCGTGCTCTGCCGGCGCTCACGCCACTTCCCGCGGGGCCGACCGCAACCCTTTGGAGCAATCGAGGAGTTTTGAATATATATATATATATATATATATATATATATATATATATATATATATATATATATATATATATATATATATATATATATATATATATATATATATATTTGGCAGGGAGAATGGTCTTGGTCTAGAAAGCACGCTTTTGTTTATTTGGTGTAAATCTGTTCAGTAGTTTTGCAGAAATATCAAAATTTACAGATATAGATATTTGGGAATTCTGCCATCTGATTGGCTGAGGCATTACAAGCACGAACTTGCTGCTTATTGGCTGCGAGTGGTTGCAATTAGGAAGTGTTGGCAGCCATTTTGTGATTCAGTTGAAAAGAGTAAGGGAAAAAAGGGTGAAAAGGATAGGAGCTCTGTTACCTCTGTGGGGGAGTGCGAAACAAAGTAGTCACTCCTACCGGTCTGAAAGTGCAGTGTTGCTCAGAGTGACATGGTGCTGAGATGAGATGAGATGCTGCTACACTCGGGTATGAAACCGAAAGCCTAAACCGTGAGCCCATTGCTGTAAAGTGATGTGCTCTGGTCTTTGTAGCATATGTGTGCAAGTAGTGTTAGTGGGCGTTTATAACATGCAGGGAGTGGGAAGCGAACTACTGACCCCTTCTGTGCGTTTATACTATGACGGAAGTGGGAAGCAGAGTACTCACACCTACCAGTGTGAAGACTCGGGGATCAAACCGAGCTGATTGCTGACAGTGATGGTCTCTGGGTGCTGTAGCATACTGGCCGCTGTAGTATAACTGTGTAAGTAGTGTTAGTTTGAGTTTATACTATACAGGGAGTGGGAAGCTAACTACTCACCCCTACTGGTCTGAAGACTATGGGATTAAACCGTGAGTCTAAACCGTGAGCTCATTGCTGTAAAGTGATGTGCTCTGGGCGCTGTAGCATGCCTGTGGAAGTAGTGTTAGTTTGCGTTCATACAATACAGGGAGTGGGAAGCGAACTACTCACCCCTACCGGTCTCAAGACTCGTGGATGAAACCATGAGCTCATTGCTGTAATGTCATGTGCTCTGTGTAGTATTCCAATGTAAATCATAGTAGAATGTTATTATGTAATGCTACTAGAATATAAGTATGTAATGTTAGAATGTAGGGCTTTCATGATGGAAATCTTGGGGAGTTTATACACGGTGTTGGAGAAGACGGTTGCCTTGCTGTCTGCTCATGTTGGTGGCTGTTTAAGGTGTCTTGTTTTCCTGCAATAATTCTACTTATCGGATCCACTGCTGTCTGCCTCTTCACTACATAAATTTGGCGATGAGCGGGAGAAGGTAAAAGGAAGGCAGCACTCACCAATATTTCCAGCTTCCTTGCGTTCTGCTGAAGACCCGTTTTCTTCGTGAAGCTGTTTCTACTCATCCCAGGGTCGTCGGCTCAATGAACTATGTCATCCGATCTCTGGTAGGATTTATATTTTTTGATTTTGGGCTTCCTCTGCCTCTTCTGGCCGCTGTACTACACATGTGCAAGTAGTGTTTGTATGCGTTTATACTAATTCTGTGGTTATGCAGTAACCAATTCATCATGACCCTAGGGAGCATCACCTGCCAGGCGCAGCTCATACAATGTCCCAGGGTGTGCATCAGCAGGACATTTATGTTTACTATTACAGGGCAGGTGCATGGCTTCCACCCTGTGATAGCAAATCCTATTTTGCCTCGTTGAAGCGAGAGGGGGAAAACCTCGTATTGCTTCAATAAAGCGGATCCGGATGGTAACATTTGAATAAAAAAATGAAACTGGGTCTCACCCGTTCATTAAAATGAGCCCCCTGGTGGGTAATGTTCCTGGGCCAATCCTAATATTATATTGCGGGGTCTCTGCAGCACTGGGGACATTAATCTCACATGTAAATTAGGCGTGGGAGGGCACAGAGTAATTTCCCAGCCTAGGGGATCTCCACGTCCCCGGGTATTGTTTACTAATTGTTCGGTGGGCTTCAAGGCCAACTCAAGTCCGGGGATCGCCACCCTCTGGGGCTTTACTTAAATTTGCAGGGTGGGCCTCGCCAGTCCCTGAAGCCTCGTTGGCCCTCGGCAGTGCCATATTGGTTCTATAATCACACGGGCAGTACTCATGCTGTTATAAAGTGATACACTCATAGAACCCTTGCAGTTATAGAATTACCCGGGCATCATTTATGTAATATTCTGTTGGTTTATATTTGGTAGGTGCACCGCAAAATTACAAATGTTTTCCTTCATAACCTTATATCAACCGCCTATTTTCACAATAAACTACAGATAAGTGTTGTCAGAAAAAGAAGACCCATACACTCACTTATTTATTGGTAAAAAAACAAGCGTTTATTAAAACAAAACAAATAAATGGAAACGCAACTTTATTCAAACAAACAACAGTATATCATGAAATAAGTGGGTGAGACTCCTCCAGAAGCAGTGTACAAAGCCTGCAAGACAAAAAGAAACATAAGTATGTGTGCCATGTCCAAGAGAAAAAGAAAAGTAGTCAGAATGAAAGGAAGAAAGTGAGAATAGGACAGAGAGCGAGTGGGTGGAAGGCAGAAGTGGAGGGAGAGTTAAAAGAACAGAGGGAGGAGGAGACAGAGCGTCGGCCTACTGCACCCAGCCCTCACTGTTCATTTCCCATCACCCGTGTGTCTGGGACGCTGGGGTCCGTGAGAAAGAGTGCGGTCCAGCAAGTCCTTAAATGAAACAGATATGAATGAGGTTCGTATCACTTGTATCATAGCATACTTTCTGCCGGTGACATCCTAGCAAGGGGCGTTTTGGACTGAACCTATCTACCCTTCAGGAGATATTCCCTGGTCCATTTGGGTCGTAATTTACTGGCTGGTTGGTCTCATCCTTGACGGACGGCATTTCTGATAGAAAGCCTTATTGGATCGCAATTTTTTATATTCAGGAGATCATCTCTGATTATTCGAAATCGTCTTCTAAGTGAAGCCCATTTTTTTAACATCCTTACCAAGATGTTATAATAGTTTTGTGGCCATTCTCCTCCACATGTTCCCTCAGCTCTACAGAACCTTAATTTAAAGTAAAGAATTGCAGAACCACATTATATCATTTTCCACATCCTGAATAAAGTTATATGAGCAATAGACGGCTACCTGATGAAGGCGTATATGCCGAAACGTGCGTTGTAGACATCTGCCGCACTGCCTGAATCAACGTTTCGCCTATCATCTGGATTTGTATATACCTATGTTGGCTGTTTAATTTTATTAATTTTTTTGAAATGGTTATCTTCAAATTCTATATGCACAATTGAATTTCTGTAATATTTAATGACTCATGAACTATACAAAAAATAAATAAATACATTTATCATGAGAAGAATTTTTCTATATGTACACATTGTTTATATTAGGGTGCTCCATAAATATATTTAAATATTTTAGGTATAGAGAGGTATTTTTACTAATAAGTTCTGTTGCCATCTTTGCTAGCTATAATTTCCTTACACTAACTTAAATGAAACAGATATGAATGAGGCCAGAGATTACATTATTATCTACTGCAACATCGCTTGCCTGCACCTGTGCACCCAGGCTGCTGCACCCCAGCCCCTTCCCTGGCACTGTGCTCAATTGCAGCTCCTGCGCACCGAGTCTTCACTGCTCACCTGCACAACACCGGTGTGTCCAACGACATGCCGGTGCGAGCTCCGATACCGGGGTGCCTCTCTCAGGGTGGCACAGCAGGTCTCCGGTTGAGGACGGTGTCTTGATACCACAATGGAAGGCGTCAGAATACCCAGGGCATCGCCACGGGGTGAGGAACGGCTCCGCCCATTTTGGCGCAACCAACTCAGTGTCTGAAAAGGGAAACATCTTGAGGTAAATGAAGGTTTATTTTAAGCCTAATAGAGAACACCATTTGAGTGCGTCCTTCCTTCTTGAAGTACGATCTACCAACTGTTAGTAGTAATAGTGGTTCAAAGAGGAGTTGGAGTGCACGAGAATACACAAGGTTAAATAATAATATGTTATGCCAACGTTCACATACAAAGGAACAGAGCGCATGCTAGAAGCATAATGTGCATGTGTAATGCAGTGGCGCAAGCCTGTGTGCATGTACACTTAGTAATCAGCTCACTACAGTGTCCCAAAAGCCAACGCCTCATGTCTGTAGGGCAGGGCTGCCCGCTGGCTCAGGCCTACAGTACTGTCCAGAAGGTCCTTAAAATGAGACAGAGATTTGACTGAATGAGGTCAGAGATCACATCATTATGCACAGCAACATCGCTTGTTTTCACCTGCGCACCCAGGCTGATGCACCCCACCCCTCCCGCCGCGCTCAATTGCAGCCCCTGTTCACCCAGGCCCCACTGCTCACCTGCTGTCATTGTTGTGTGTCCAAACACGACAGCCAGCAAGGTTCACAATTCAGATACAGTTTTGATTGCCAGGATGGTGTACACCTCATGGATCCCTTTTTTAATTGCGCATTGTGATAAGCGAGGTGGATGTGGCCATATCACCTGAGGCAGTATGGAAGAACTGGGACATGTGGCGCCGTCATTATCATATTTATACGTACGCAAAGTGGGTTGGGCTTGCATACGCCAGGGCAGCGTAGGGGTGTGAATAATTATTCTGGGGACCTGGGTGTTGTTCAGGTCCTGCCTGGCGCCAGGAAGTGTACTTATGTGTGTGTCCCCGTTGCAGTTTTGACGTCGCAGAATGTGCAATTTACATGAATGTAGCATGTACCGGGAGGGCGGCAATTATCGCTAAAGAGATGCTGTCCAAAAACATTGAATGGCCAACATCACCGGTCGTTGTCAAGCTTGTGGATATGTGCAGGCACGCATGTCAATAGTGTGCGATAATATTGAAAGTGTTGCTATCGCGAAGCACACACATGTGAATGTGCTCGGATGGAGGGAGGATCAGCAGTGAGGCTACGTCATACACAGTGATAACGCTCATTACAGTCAAGCAATGCATGTCAAACGTGAATCTGAAAGTCTCACATATGACACACTACTATACTGGTAAAGCCTGACACCAGAGCATACTGCAAAACAAATGTACACAATACTCTTTACTGTTTACTGCCACATGTGATCTAGGATGTGCACTCTGCCCGTGGCAGATGATACCCCTTCGAGCCACCAATACCCAGGCCGAAAGGCTTCACAATAATGTGCACACACACACCAGGGGCATTGTGTAACACACATTTGTTTTTTGATGTAACGTTTCAGATGCATGGCCATCACACATGGTAGTCTAATGTACAGACCATGAATATTGATCAAGATGATCGTTGCATGTTGTGTGTAGTATAAGTTATGTGTACACAGCAAAAAACTTTTCAAAAAAGCTCTCTAAGCAGAAGAGGTGTCTCTCATCAAACGCTGTAGTAGAGAGAATGACTAAAATGGGTGGGGTCCCCCAACTGTTACAATGGGAAATGTTATGAACCAATCAAATGCTTTTTTTTAAGGTCACTTGGCAATCGCGCACCGAGTGCGCAAGGAGGCCACATCCAAAGAGATTTTGAGAAAACAGATTTATCATAATATAAGTTTATTACAGTTAGAAATATATAAATGTTTAAAATATTTTAGATTATCTCTTGCTCTCATATACACTTTAAACGTATTTAGATATAGTTTTGACACAGTAAAAAAAATGAGGAAATGGCGTACCCGGTGCGACACCATACAACACCATGCCACACCATACGGCTATGACATAACCCAGGACCTGGCAGCGTGCACTCGTCACATAAGCAATGCGCAGCGGACGTGACCCCATACGTACATAAAGTAACACGTGGCATGGTACTGCGTACCTGTCGCATACCAAAGTAGCAGCTGGCATGACCTCATACCTATATGATATTACTTGGGAAGCGGTGCCACAAACCCTTCCGATGTGAAATGCGCATCATTTACGAGTTTAGCAATATGGCGGATATGATTCGCATGTTGATGGAGCTTGGTACACTACTGGTACGGGACTCCAGTTTTCTAAAAAAAAAATATGTACATATTTTTTTTTAAGATATAAAACATTGCATAATTTTTCAAGTAAAAAAACAATAATAGAGTTCCAAAATATTACAAAAAAATAGAAAAAATATAGGTTTCATAAATATTAAAATATGAAATTATCATTTAAAAAACCTTCGAAATTCACTGAAAAAAACAGAGGTTTTACAGACATTATAGTTAGCAGTTAGCATTTAAAAAACCTTTGAAATTCACTAAAAAAAACATAGGTTTTAGGGACGTTATAGTTAGTTGGACATTTGATTCATATAAAACCAGAGAAATTTGCCCGTTATTGTTAGTTGAGCTAACTATAACTCACGTGCCCGCAATGCACTGCTGATGATGTCACAAATTACACCACTCATGACATGGTCAGTGACATCACTGATGGCATCACTGATGACATCTCAAATGACATCACTGATGACATCACTGATGACATCATCCACATGATAATCTGATGCACATACTGATGCCCTAATATAAACTTTGACACACCCACTCTAAAATACAGACTACTATTTTTGAAACCATACACATAAAAATGCCAGATACTACATACCACCCACTATTTCGTAGGTCTACACACACATTCAGTTACTTATACATTCAGTTACTCATCAATACAGTACTATAATATGCACTCATACACTTATACATACAGTCACACTCCGCCACTCATCCATAGAGTTACTCACACACCTAGTCAGTCATGCAAAGAATCAATCACATACCCATTTACTCATGTATACAGTTATACACACCAACTCAGTTATTTATACACACACCACATCACTTATTTATGCAGATACTAACTCATACTTTCTGTCTTATACAATCACTGATACAAGCAGACACTCATTTATACACCTACTCTTTAAATAACCTACTCTCTCGTATAGTTATTTATATACTCCAACACTCACATATACTGCCTTAAAACATAGTAGTTACTCACACATATACCACTGAGACATTCATTCACTCACCAACACATTGATACACACATTACCTCACCCATACAGCCCTTCCCAGATGCACTTTTGAATCCATACAACCAGGGAATCACCCACTCAGACATCAATGCACAGAGTCACACACCCCCAACCTACGCACACAGACACTCGGGCACCCACATAGACACATAGACAACAAATCAATAAGCCATATAGACACTCAAGTAGCTACTCACCAACCCATGCAGCTGCTTACACACCAACTGAGAGACTAATACAGACTCTCCCACAGTTTAGTCACTAACCCATGCATTCAGTAAGACATGTTCATCACTCACATATACAGTCAGTCACGCACCTACTAAATAATCCCTTCAGGCACTTGTAAATCCACTCATGCTTCAATACACATTGGCATAGATATATATGAAAAATATTTAAACTTTACAGAAACACACATACACTGGATGATGTCATCAGTGATGTCATCAGTGATGTCATTTGAGATGTCATCAGTGATGTCACTGGCCATGTCATAAGTGATGTAATATGTGACCTCATCAGCAGTGCATTGCGGGCACGCGAGATATAGTTAGCTCAACTAACTATAACGGGCGAATTCCTCTGGTTTTATAGGAGTCAAATGTCCAACTAACTATAATGTCCCTGAAACCTATGGTTTTTAGTGAATTTCAAGGTTATTTAAATGCTAATTTCTAACAGCAACGTCTGTAAAACCTATGTTTTTTTCAGTGAATATAGTGGTCTCTGAAACGCCTTAAGAGCCCCAGGTGAATAGAACATGCCTGGGATACCGGCACTGATGAAAGCCGCTCCAGCTAGAAACGCGTCTGCCACAGCGTTTCGCTGACTTTTTCCACGCTTTAACCGCATCGCTGCTGCGGCGATTTTTGCGCTGTGCGGCTTTTTTCGATTTACCGCGTTACATGACGAGCTCAGCTCATCATCAGCACACGCCACCCGTGGCTGATGACGAGCTGAGCTCGTCATCAGCAGCGAAGGGGTTAATTGCTTCAATAAATCCACTTGCACCCCGGAGCTGTGTCCAGCCTACTTCTTCAATGTAAGTGAGCAATGTTTGTGATATGTATATATATATATATATATATATATTATATGTACATACACATGCATACACATACCTATATAAATATATATATGCACACGTACATACATAAATATATATTCCAGTACTCTATCCTTCAGAATCCAATCACCAGCTAGGACTCAGATAGATAAACGCGGACCCATTTTTTCGTGCTTTTCATTATTTATTCAAAGTAATTTCGCCACGCATCAGTATGCCGCCATGACGCGTTTCGGTCCGACCTGGACCTTGATCACATGACGCGTTACTCACGGACCCATGCCAAATTTAAAGTGACAGGTAACATTTGATTGTAAACAGCTGTTACATTGCAGAATGAAACTGAAAAACAGACTATGCAACGAACACAATATATATGGAGCAGACTGCTAATAGAATATATAGACAAATCCGATAGAATGTACAATTAAAATCAAACCTATTTACAAGTAATTTCATGAATGTACACCTTCATATTGATTAAAAAAATATACATATAGGTATCAGTAGAAAAATATATATATATACATCTCTCAATAAATAAAGACATTTTAAGAGCTAGGCTCCAAAATAATATAGGGAGCACTCCTCATATAATCTTAATATATAACCAAATCACTGGTCATATGCTATACATGATTCCATATGCAATCCATAATGTGCTGTTTACTTTAATATAGCCCAAGTGGGCGAACACTTCAAAAAATAAGGCAAATGGATCCTGGAATATAAAGATCGATATTATCAGCTGCCTGAAATGTATAGGTGAGAAATAGTGTGATAACATAACCGTGAATCAGTGAAACAATACGAATTAAATAAAAACCAAAATACTCCATTCGATTACTAAGGATAACCAACAGTGTGTTAGGTGAATTAAAAAAAGACAATGCTCAAATTCATATTATAGCGCAGATGTATGTTTTAGAGAGACATGCAGAGAGGCATTGTGTACTAAACTAAATGGAGATTCAGAAACGTGCCATACCAGTAAAGATAATTAAGCAAACAGTTAGTCAAATCTCTTGAGCAATGCAAAGCCTGCCAAAATCAAGTTATCAGTTATTACAGGGACAGTGAGACTGATTTTATATGCAAGTATATAGGTCCTCCGTGGTGTTAAGACCGTTTGGGACTTTGGAATTAAATTCCAAGATGTACTTGGTCTCCAACACTCTCAGGGCACTGTATCTGTTGCCACCCTTGCGAGATGGAGGTATACAGTCAATGGCAAAGTACTGAAGCAGAATGTTATCACTATCATGCTTAGCTTGGAAATGCCGTGCTACCGGATATGTTTGATCCTTGTTATTGATGGCCCTGAGGTGTTGCAGGATCCTCATGTGCACGGGTAGCTTAGTACTGCCAATGTAACGCAATGCGCAAGGGCATTCCAACACGTAAACGACGTATTCAGTTTTGCACGTAATACGTCGCTTGATTTTGACTGGTTGGGACAAAAATGGAGTACTGTACTCCTTCACATTTTTAGCATGTTTACAGGCTTTACATTGTACACACTTGAAAAAACCTTTTTGCTTGGAAAGCCAGTTGGAGGGGGGTCTGATTTCAGGATTGCATTTATCCAAACTGTTTCCCATGGATCTAGCTTTCCGAAAAGTTATTTGAGGGGTAGGGTTGTCTCTAAGCAAATCCTTGCCTATGACAGGGTCCTTCAACAACAAATCCCAATGCCTCCTAAATATCTTTCTAATGGCCGCCTGTTGTTTATTATAGGTTACAATAAACTCGCACCTTTTTATTGGCATCACTGGCCATGGCAGGGGTTTTGGGGGATAAGATACTCTCACGACTCAAAGATTCAGTTTTCTTGATAGCTTTTTCAATGATCGCAGGTTTGTATCCCCTTTGAAGGAACCGCTCTTTACAACTTCTCTGTGCCAGTTTACATTCCTCATTATCACTGCAAATGCGTTTGATCCGCAGCATCTCCCCATAGGGGATGCTGTTGATCAAATGCTGGGGATGATGGCTTGAGGCATGAAGAACAGAGTTTCCAGCCGTAGGCTTACGATGGAGTCTAGTGCATATGTTGTTATTTCTGACATACACTTCCACATCTAGAAAGACTACCGAAGTTTTACTCATGTGAGCCGTAAATTGTAAGTTCAGTAGATTGTCATTTAACTTTTCAATGAAATCCCTGGCTCTTTCCTCTGACCCCCTCCACAAAATGAAGAGGTCGTCAATGTACCTCAGCCATAGGGGGACATGTGCTTTCAAGATGGTTTCATGCTCCCTTTTCAAGACCTGCTCCTCCCACCAACCCATATGAAGGCAGGCGTAGCTGGGGGAGAAGCAGGCCCCCATAGCTACCCCCCTTATTTGCTGAAAAATGGTGTTGTCAAAGGTAAAATAGTTATGTTCTAAACATATTTTAACCATATCTACCAACATCTTGTTGTTGAGAGAAAAGCATGCAGGTCTACGATTAAGATAGTTTTCAATCGCCCTGATCCCATCCTTGTGACTAATGGAAGTGTAGAGGGATGTAACATCCATGGTGATTAAAATTAGATCATCAGACCAATTATTGTCACTGATTTTTCTCAAGAAATCAGAGGTGTCCCTAACGTATGATGGAAGTTTGAGCACCCATTCTTGTAAGAAAAAATCCACATATTTGGAGGTGTTCTCAGTTAAACTACCAATACCCGATATTATGGGCCTGCCAGGGTTTTTTTTCATATTCTTATGCACCTTGGGAAGAAAATATAGCGAAGGTACAGCAGGGTAATCATTATGCAAAAAAAGGTATTCATCATTGCTGATTAAACCACTACTTTTCCATGCTAATAGTTTGCCATAGTAGTCCAACCAAGATGAATATATATATATATATATGATTGAGAACGTCTGCGAGAGAACCAAAACGTATCTCTGAAAGTTCTTTTCATTGCTGGGCTGTGGATGGCCAATGCATTAACCGCTTAACCACGGCGGATTAGCGCAGTGGGTGGGGCCACGTTGACCAACGGACGTGCGTAGCACTATGAAGGTAGTGTGCGCGACGGCCGTTGGCCGACGCCAGCAGCGAAGAGGCTAAATAGAAGTAAACACTTCAATCCTTGTGTGTGCTCTTTGTAGAAATATGGTAAGTGTTAAAATATATATATATATGAATATATGTATGTGTATGTATATATATGTATATTACCTACTGGTGGTCGCCAGTAGGTAGTTATAGTTAGGACCTACTTTCCATAGGAAATCCACAACATTCTATTTGGAATAACTTGGGCGCCGGTGGACGAATCTTCGTGAATTTCTCCAAGAAAATGGCCTGCTCCGCTCCTCTCCTTCCCTGAAAGGAGTGATTCGTCAAGTAGGGGCCGAGAAAAAAGGGGGTCCCAAAATGTGTTTTCCTCATGCAATTTTCCATAGGGACCTTTAACCAAGGGCTACAGCCTGAACGGCTGAATGGAATTACACCAAATTTGGCAGAGAGGTAGAGTTTGGTTTGCAGATTGTGCTTTTTCTTAAATGGTGTAAATCCGTTCAGTAATTCCTGAGAAAATCAAAAATAAAATCATAGTGATATCTAGAGACGAAGTACTGCACGCATACGGAAATCCGTACAATTACGACCACGAGCTGCATGCTGATTGGATGTCAACTGTCTGTCAACACTCCAAACCAGGAAGTGTTGGCAGCCATCTTGTGCCTCCGAAGAACCTAGTCACAAGAAAACAGTAAAACAAAGTTGAAAAATAAGGAAAGGGGGCAGTGTAGAAACATCCTGACCGTCTAGGCCTGCTCAGGGGGTCCCACATGGATCTTTAGGCCCCCAATTTATTAATTTTTTTAAAATAAGAAATCGCCGGGTATGCGTATAGTACTCGTGCGCGGTGGAAAGGACAAAAACAACTAGAAGTCCGTTTTAATTCTAATTAGCCTCCGGGGGGGGGGGCAAATCTCGGGGGCACATTTTTTCTGTAATGAGGGGCTTGTAAGACCCCCGGCACTCCCGGGGACTACCACCCCCTTGAGTAAAAAAAGTATGTTTTCAGCTCCTCCTCCCTCGTACACGCGCCGGGGACCACCACCTTCCTGGGGCAGTAATATGTAAAATGACCTTTCAGCCCCAGGGACCTGCACCCCCGGGGGTTTTAATGTTGGGAGGGGGTCGCGCGGCCCCACTCCTGGAGCCCTTGATGGCCATGGGGACCACCGCCTCCCAGGGCAGGCTCCTGTAGTGTCTAACGGTGCCTACCCCCTGGACACTGCTGTTAGCTGTGGTAGGGCGGGAGCGTCACTGTTCCCACTTTACCACAGCACACCGCTTTCCTATTTGAAAGAGAGAGCAAGTTCATCTGCTCTCTCTTTCAAGTAGGAAAGCAGATTGCTTTTCATTAGAGAGATGATTCAGAAAAGGGGGTGGTGATGGACAGAGTATCTGAATTAAACAGAACACTCGTACCCAGTCAACAGATCAGGGCTTGATCCATCACCGTTTTTTAGCTCACTGCACCATCCCAGCTCAGAACCTGGCTACATGCAAATTAGTCTGTCCCTGGCCCAGTGCATCATGGGAACAGGGCAGTCCAAACTACCAAGCCAATTCTTATACTGGAAAGGAAACAAGCTTCCGGGGACCGGTTTCTGGCATTACAGCCGTCTTCGGCCCGGCTTGCTTGAATCCTGATGGTGCAGTGAGCAAGGGACTCACATCTGAGTATACCCTTCCACGCTTATGGTGGACAAAACGATTCAGAAAAGGGGGTGGTGATGGACAGAGTATCTGAATTAAACAGAACACTCGTACCCAGTCAACAGATCAGGGCTTGATCCATCACCGATTTTTAGCTCACTGCACCATCCCAGCTCAGAACCTAGCTACATGCAAATTAGTCTGTCCCAGACCCAGTGCATCATGGGAACAGGGCACACCAAACTACCAAGCCAATTCTTATACTGGAAAGGAAACAAGCTTCCGGGGACCGGTTTCTAGCATTACAGCCGTCTTCGGCCCGGCTTGCTTGAATCCTGGTGGTGCAGTGAGCAAGGGACTCACATCTGAGTATACCCTTCCACGCTTATGGTGGACAAAACGATTCAGAAAAGGGGATGGTGATGGACAGAGTATCTGAATTAAACAGAACACTCGTACCCAGTCAACAGATCAGGGCTTGACCCATCACCGTTTTTTAGCTCACTGCACCATCCCAGCTCAGACCTGGCTACATGCAATTTAGTCTGTCCCTGGCCCAGTGCATCATGGGAACAGGGCAGACCAAACTACCAAGCCAATTCTTATACTGGAAAGGAAACAAGCTTCCGGGGACCGGTTTCTGGCATTACAGCCGTCTTCGGCCCGGCTTGCTTGAATCCTGATGGTGCAGTGAGCAAGGGACTCACATCTGAGTATACCCTTCCACGCTTATGGTGGACAAAACGATTCAGAAAAGGGGGTGGTGATGGACAGAGTATCTGAATTAAACAGAACACTCGTACCCAGTCAACAGATCAGGGCTTGATCCATCACCGTTTTTTAGCTCACTGCACCATCCCAGCTCAGAACATGGCTACCTGCAAATTAGTCTGTCCCTGGCCCAGTGCATCATGGGAACAGGGCAGACCAAACTACCAAGCCAATTCTTATACTGGAAAGGAAAAAGCTTCCAGAGACCGGTTTCTGGCATTACAGCCGTCTTCGGCCCGGCTTGCTTGAATCCTGATGGTGCAGTGAGCAAGGGAGTCACATCTGAGTATACCCTTCCACGCTTATGGTGGACAAAACGATTCAGAAAAGGGGGTGGTGATGGACAGAGTATCTGAATTAAACAGAACACTCGTACCCAGTCAACAGATCAGGGCTTGATCCATCACCGTTTTTTAGCTCACTGCACCACCCCAGCTCAGAACCTGGCTACATGCAAATTAGTCTGTCCCTGGCCCAGTGCATCATGGGAACAGGGCAGACCAAACTACCAAGCCAATTCTTATACTGGAAAGGAAACAAGCTTCCGGGGACCGGTTTCTGGCATTACAGCCGTCTTCGGCCCGGCTTGCTTGAATCCTGATGGTGCAGTGAGCAAGGGACTCACATCTGAGTATACCCTTCCACGCTTATGGTGGAAAAAACGATTCAGAAAAGGGGGTGGTGATGGACAGAGTATCTGAATTAAACAGAACACTCGTACCCAATCAACAGATCAGGGTTTGATCCATCACTGTTTTTCAGCTCACTGCACCATCCCAGCTCAGAACCTGGCTACATGCAAATTAGTCTGTCCCTGACCCAGTGCATCATGGGAACAGGGCAGACCAAACTACCAAGCCAATTCTTATACTGGAAAGGAAACAAGCTTCCGGGGACCGGTTTCTGGCATTACAGCCGTCTTCGGCATGTAAGCTGCTCTCTCTGACAAAGCAATGCCGGCTCTCGAAGGACGCAGGGAGGATCGTGGGGGCATTGGAGCTAAAAAAAAAACCCAGTTCTTTTTGAGAACTAACTTTACTTTCTATGATAGTATGTGAAACTTTCCGTTTTTTTGGTGCACCAGTTGTACTCTCTATGCATGAGCAGCATCATTTCCAAGCCCATGTTTCTTTCTTTTTCTTTAAGTTCGCCAAGCAAAGCTGTCCTCATTTCAGGTATTAAATTTGCCGCTTTCTTTTCCCGGGCCGTGTGTGTCATCCGCTGCTATACCTTTGTAATATATTATTAATCATATTGCTGAGGCGCCAAATGTTGATTACATACTCCGTCCTCCGCCATTTTAGTAGTTTTACTCGGTTATTTTTATTATACCTGTTACTTTCATTTTACCCTCCGCCTATCTTCTCTGTGATCAATGAGATTTCCTGCCGCAGACACTACGGTGTTTGTCCTTGGCCTCCGATGTTATCAGACTTGGTCACACCCATACCTAAAAATTAATTTGAAGCACGTAAGCCACAGCCATTACGTGTGTCCATCACCAGAAAGCCATTATTATGCTTATGCCTTTATCATGGGTGGTAAATGTATATGGCTAACGACATACTCCTGCTCCCATCATCATCATCGCAGGTTCTTCACCCGCTCAGTGCTTCGGGCACCACTAACTCAGTTACCAAAGAGGCCACCAATGTAGTAGTGGGCACCCTTGTTCAGTAGTTTGGGAACAACTCTAAAATGGCGTTCGATACATGGGCTCCGTCTTTTTTATACATAGGGTCACATGTGTAGTGACGAATGCACTGGATATGTGTGGTATGGGTGTATACTAGCCATGAGAGAGTGTGTGTCGATCTGACAACTAGACCTACAACTAAGAAATCACTACAATGGAAATCTGGCCCTTGTACTGTTGTTGTGTTTTCCTGGTAGCGTAAGCACAGTAGGCTGTACTAACGTATTTAGTCTCGATTACTTTACTACCTCCCCCAGGGGCTTTTAAATGTTGGGAGAGGGCTCAATAATTGTGCTTACTTTTCTCCTTTAGCGTGCAGTACTATAATGTTTTATAAAATGTATCAGTCTTCAAACTATCTTTGGTCTTACGACGTACGGTCGCTATTTCGGTAATTGCTTTTAAAAGTAATATACACTTTTTTAAAGTTTTAAAAAACTATTTTCATGATTATCCCAGATAATGTCTTCCCTTAATATGTACATTAAATACATAAATATATGTTTTTGAACAATTAGAATCATTCGCGCCGTACGCGTACGGAGCGCCGTATATATGACGTCACGCGGGATTTTTTGTATTTTATTGTTTTTTTAAACGCGGGGTACGCGTTTTGGGCGAAAAAGAAAAAAAAGCGAAGCCCGCTTTATTGTTAATTAGCCTCCGGGGGGGCCAAATCCCTGGAGCAATTTGTTATTCATAATGGGGGGCCCAGAGGGTCTCCCCTGCGCGGGGATCGATACCCCCAGATCTTTAACTATATGTATGTGGGGGGCTCATGGGCCCCCGGAGTTCCAGGGATCGCCTCCTCCCCCACTCGAGCCCCCCCCTCGGGCCTCTTTTTAATAAAAAAAACTGTGTAAAGGGGTTGTAAATGTGGTATTTTGCTTTCATTTCTGTCTTGTAGAGGATCTAGGGTAAATATAACGTTTTTTTGTACAGCCACTACCTTTCTGCCTGTTACCATAGTAACAGTTCATGGATCACTTGCGTGAGTACAGTATGTTGCTAATTGAAATAGTTACTGTGCTAGAGATTTATATTAATTTTTTTCATAGGAACCGTTAGTCGTTGAAGAAGTCAGTGGAAAAGGTTTGTTAGGGATTCCTTCCTGTTCGGGGGGTATTGGGGTAACGTGCTCCAAGCGGGACTTTACGTAGTTTAATGTTCATTGGCTGTGAAGTATCAAAAGTAGAAGGTTTAGCAGTCATTCTTTGCTCGTCTGTGGAACAACATGGACATTTTATTGGCTAAAGTGTTCAGAGCACAAGTTTGCTCCTTATTGGGTGGGAACTGTTCACTGTTGTCAGTGATATTGTGATGCTTTTTCCAATGAGTATGGGGAAAGAAAGTAGTAGAGGGCAGGTTAGGTACACTATTAACTATGTACAGTGCCCATAAGGTGCTGGAGAGGAATTATGAGGGATTTTTTTTTTTATATGTTTCAAGGGCCATTTATATAATTGCCGTGTGGTGTATAAATCACGGCGGAAAAATGACAATGTCTTGCGCTGTTTTATTTTATCAAGTTTGTAGGTGACATACTTCTTAGGAGTACTATTTACTTATAATATGGTGTTTACTTTCCTGATGGGGAGGTGTGGTTGCGCAGCAAAAAATTCAGTCTAGGTTTGAAACTGTTTTTATTAAGCAAATGCAAATAAACTTTCTTCAGAAACTGTCGCTGTATATATGAAAGGGGTGACAATTAAAAATGGAATTTCATAAAATATCAGTTAAGCGTGGCTATATACTTCTTTTTTGTGCTACAGTTTGTAGAAGTTTTGCCCCACATTCTTGTTCATGTAAGAGGGCATCAGTTACTTTTAGATAAAGTAGAATAGAAGTACTACAACAAACACTTCCGCACTACATTATCTCAGATCCAGAGAACAAGTAAAACAGTTAAATACAAATTATTTCATATTACATAGAAATGCATGCATGATTATTTTTCAAATCTGTATTCTGTACAATTCAGAATCGTGCTGTCGTAGTGCTTACAGGTTGCAGACTGTTCCGCTAATAAATCACATACTCACTAAAGAATATATAGAATGGTACTCTTATAATATATAGTACAGGTCCTATATATTCTTTAGGGAGAAGGTGAATAGAAATTGCAAAAAGGAATAGAAATTAGAAAATAACATTCAGAAATGTAGGGTTTATTAAATATTTAAAGTAACAAAGTATGCATGATAACTATATTTTAATATATATAAAAATATCTGATCAAGTACTTCTTAATATTTGATAATTATATTACAGATGGCGCCGAAAAATATCCCATTCCTCTTCTGTGTTAATAGGACAATCTATTAATAACGATTGATACCATTGTTACAGTAAAAAGAAAACAGAACATCCATAATGAAATACTGTCGAGCGGTAATTATTTACTGAACTTCTTTTCTCCGGGAGGTGAAAAAGTTTGATCTTCGTGACGACTGGTCATAAACTCCTCTGAGATCATGACGGTGAGAATAATAATATGTATATATTCTCACAGCACATGATCACAAGGGGAAAATAGAATGAAAGCCGGAAGCCGGTAACGTTGCTTACTTGTCATTACTGTTTGTGACGACGGATTGTGAATTCCACTAAGATCACCAAGACTGTTAATGTTATAATATACATATTAACAGTATGTGATCTCTAGGGGAAAACATAAAAACAAGTGTAAGATTGTGACGTTGATTGTAAATGTTTAGGGTTTGCATCGACGGATAAGCAATACCTCTCGAGCGAAGTACAGTATCAATATTCTAATATAAAAAGTCACTCTATATAAGGTGAAAGGAGCCAGAAAAGGAGTAATATTTGTTATAATCTATCTGTTTCTAAAAACAAGCTGCTGACTTTACAGAGAAAAAGCAAAAAAACATGCAATAATTTTTTTTTCTACATATAAATGTTTAAATATTGACAAATTGCCACAAATTATAACTAAGTACTATGCCTATGCCATATTGAAACAACTTACAACTCCGGAATTTGTTTGTCGGCACAAAAAGAGAATCTGATGCTAGAAAACGGAACCTGCAACAGAGATTGGCTATTCAGAAATAACTCGGGAAAACGAAACTAATTGCACAGTAGGTGTGGTTTATATAGTTTTTGGTTGTTTAGTAGTCTATGGAAGGAAGTTGTGGCTCCGCCTATTTATATGGCACGTTTTGCAGTTTACATGTGCTCACGTTTTAACTGTTTTTCTTCTGCACGTGTTCGGAAAAGTTACAAACTGTGAAGCGGTAAAGGTTTCGATTTTGATAGTAACACTTATAAGGTATTATTATCTACATAAGTTGGAAAGTTTAAAAGGTGTTAGTCGGTAAACTGTGTTCTTTGCATTTTCATGATTAAAAGCATCTAAATAGAAGACGTATAAAAAATATTGTTATCATTAGAAGAAAAAAAGGATTAATATTTGTTATTTTCATGGTTCTTAATTTAAAAAATGCTAGCATTTGTAAATCATAATCCTACCCTCAGAAAGGTGTGCTGGTGCTTGGGGCTTTGGGAAGGTTAATAAATAATAAATGCCCTTTTCTATGCACCTGCAAACTTGGCTTTTAAATTTTCAATTGCCCAGTCTGTATCTTTACACTTTCTCTAAACATTTTGGTACTGCTATTTTAGTATTGCATTGAGCCATTCAGCAGTATGTGTTTATGTATACACTGTTCTAAACGTGAAGCTGCTATACATTCTGCCAGACATTCTCCTTGAAAAACTGTAATAATTCAGCCAGTACACAAGTAGTCATGGTGCAAAGTGGGCCTTAGGGCATGGACTGCTTCAAACTCCTATACACTATGCATGCACTCTTCTATGCACGGGCAAACTTGTCTTTTATAGCTTTTATTACCCAGTCTATATTCTTACACTTCCAGCAAACTCTTTGTGATTGTTGATTCAGTATTGTAGCAAGCTATAAGCTCTTTTAAATTCAGACAGACACTCTCCTTGCAGAACTGTAATTATCCAGTCAGTACTCAAGTAATCATGGTGCAAAGTAGGCCTTAGGCCATGTGCTGCTTTAAACCTGTATAGACTATGCATGCAGTCTTCTATGTAGCTGCACATTTGTTTTTTATACATTCAATTCCCCAGTCTGTATTATTAGACTTTCACAATCACTCTCACTCTACTGTTTCAAAATTGTAGTGAGCCATTCAGTGTATTTCCTTATATATGTACTGTGGTAAAACTGAAGCTGTTATACAATCAGTCAGGCACTGTCTTTTCAGAACTGTAATCATCCACTCACTATGTAAGTACTCATGCATTAAATTAGAGTTTAGGTCATAGACTGCTTCAAACTCCTATAGACTTTGCATGGAGTCTTTTATGCACCGGTAAACTTATCTTTTATATCTTCAATTCCCCAGTCTATATCCTTACACTTCCAGCAAACACTATCACACTACTGTTGCAGTATTATATTGAGCCATACAGGACTATCCCCCACATGCATCAATGTAAGGTTTTGCAATTCCTTATTTGCGAAAATTAGGGAATCGCAAATAAGGAATCGCAAAACGGGATGCAACAATTTATTCGCATAATTTTTGCGATTCGGTAAAAATCGCAATTTTTACCGAATCGCAAATATTATGCGAATTCTAATTTGCGATTTCGCAATTCCCATTGATTCCTATGGGCCAAAAGGCTCATTGATCAGTGTGTAATAATCCATTCACTACATTCAAACAATAATCATTAGATGTACAATAAGTGGTACATCCCCAGAGAGATGCCAGTTATTGTGCACTATGACATCACCACAATGGATGCACTGTATTTACAATGTGGTGTATTATAGAGCAAAAACGGCACAGATATGTGATGTATTTGTGTTGTGAAGGTTGTGCATTGCTTGACTTGTGTTCCAAGCGCAATGCATCTCCAGCAATGCTCTTGGGGCTCTATGCTCACAATGCTGTGTCAATCCTTACACCTGTTTCAAGCAGGTGCAGGGTTTTGATGTAGCATAGGCCTAAAAGTGACGGAAGGAAATCTTATAGATTTCACTCAGTCACTTTTAGGAGACGTTCCAATGCCAAAACACCTCCACTCCCTTCCCCCCCTCTCTCTGCGCAGGAAAGCCTCCTTCTGGCGCAGGGCTTTAGAATGTGATGCACCTTCCATATGCATCACATTGTAAATATCAGACACCATGGCACATCTTTTGCACCACCGCTGCATCACAAAAATGACGGAGAAGATGTGTAAAAGAGGCAAAAGGGAGTTGTAAATCCGCTCCTAACACATACAAATTCACCCAGGAAGTTTCACCAGCAGTGCAAATTGAAGCATAGACTTGTAACATATTTATATGGATATGTTACATTGAAGTGCTTCGGAGGTACTACAGTATACTATAGGTAAACGCCTTATACATTTATGCTGTAGCACTCCCTTATAGTTTTGCACTTTCACATTCACCATACATTACTAATTCATTCATTCATTTATGCACTACACATTCATTCTGACAAACTTTTACACACTAATATAGAAATATAGTTCTTTCTTAAGCCAGTGTAGGTAGTTCTGAAAAGAACTGTTTTTTTCTTTTTCTTTTTTCTTTTTTTGTATTTTTTCAACAAGTTTTTAGTTGTTTTTTTTAAAACCAAAAAAATGAAACTGGAACCAAAAAAAACTGTGGAACAGGAACAAAAAAGAAAAAAATATATTATTGTTTTGGGCAATGGTGCTCTTCTTTCCTCTTCACAATGAGGTCAATAGACTGCTTACCGTAACAAAGGAGTTCTCTGCAAAATTTACAATGAATTGTAAGATCCGCAAACTGAGGCACAATAGTAGGATGCGGACTGCTCGGAGGAGGTGGGGGTGCAGTTGAGGTAGAAGGAACTGCAGGTTGAGGATTCTCCTGGAACCTTTGTGTTGCCATCCTTGCATAATTATTTGGATTCAAATGTTTGACATGGCGAACCATTGAGGCTGTCCCAAAAGAGTACATTTTAATGGGGTCACCCCTGGATGTGTAACCTCACAGATCTTGCACGTTACTTTTGGCGCATTCACCTTTTTCTGTCCCTCCGGATATGAAAAAAACTTCCAAATGAAAGCTTCTTTTCTCTTTTTCTGAGGTGGCTCAGCAACAAAATCTTCCTCAGAGGAATGTACTGATGAAGTCTGAAAAAGAGCAGCCATTGTAGAGTTTGGTTCTAAAAGTCTACAGCTCCACAGAATAGATGTTTCTCCTGGGAAAGTCCAAGTAGGATGATCAAAATGAGAGGGGTCTTTCAACAGTTGGAATAGGAAGTATCATGAACCAATCAAAACTCTCCTTTTATGGTCACATGACTTTGCGTACGCTTACTGTACTCTTACGGTGCTCTTACAGTGCTCTTAAGATGCGAGCAGGTACGACATACCTCTGCGATTTGCGTAATTGCTTTTAAAAGTAATAATCGCTTACTAAAAGTTTGAAAAAACAATTTTCATGATTGTCCCAGATAATGTCTTCCCTTAATATGTACATTAAATACATAAATATATGTTTTTGAACAATTAGAAACTTTTGCGCCGTACGCTTACGGGGCGCCGTACATGACGTCATGCAGAAGCGTTGATGCGACGCGCAAGGTCAAAGCGTATCCGTAACGAGTGCGTGGCTGCGCGCAGAGGATGATTTACTGAACAAAGTGTGGTGCGATCACCGTATGCGCACGGTGCGATTACCAAAAGAAAAATGAAAAAGGAATTATATAGAATTTAATTGTAATATATTGAAGAAAAAAAATGAATTCATAAAAAAAATTTGTGATTTAGTTTTGTTATTATTTTACATTAAGAATATGAAATATAATTTAAAATATAAAATAAATAGAAATATTTATAATAAAAATGTAAGAAATTAGTATAAAAAGAAAGAAATATAACAATTTATACATTAAAAAATTATCATTTACAAAACCTTTGAAATTCACTGAAAAAACCATAGGTTTCAGCCATGTTATAGTTAGGAATTAGCATTTGAAAAACCTTAGAAATTCACTGAAAAAAACATAGGTTTCACACATGTTATAGTTAGTTGGACATTTCACTCATACAAAACCATTGAAATTCCGCCATTATAGCTATAACTCGCGCGCCCGCAATGCACTGCTGATGACGTCACATACGACATCACTCATGACATGGTCAGTGACATCAATCATGACATCACTGATGACATCTCAAATGACATCACTGATGCCATCACTGATGACATCATCCAGTGAATGTGTGTTTTTATTTAAATATGTTTTATATATGTATATCTCAAGGTGGATGGAAGAATAAATGGGTATATAAGTGTCTAAAGGGATGATTTTATTTGTAAAATTGATTGTATAACTGACTGATTGATTGTATCTTAGTGAATACATGGGTTAGCGAGTAATGTTTAAATAGATAAATATCTGTATTAGTCTCACACATTTTTTGAATCAGTGGCTGCATGAGTTGCTGAGTAGCTACATTAGTGTCTATATAGGTTATTAGTTGTTTTTTGAGTATCAGTATGAGTGTCTGAGTTTATATATGGTTCGGTGGGGGATATTACTTAGCGCATAGATGCATGAATGAGTGACTCACTGTTTGTATGTGTTTTGAAGACAGCATGTGTGCAGGACTGTATGGGTAGATGAGTGTGTGTATAGGTGTGTTAGTGAGTAAATGACTGTCTCAATACTGTATTTATGACTAAGTCCATATGTTTTAAACTACTATATGTGAGAATTGGTGTATATAAGTGAGTTTACATGAGAGTGAGAGATTGGAAGAGTTCCTGTATAACTAACTATGTGCTTCTATAAGTGATTGTTTAAGAGAGTAAGTATGTGTACATTTCTGTACAAATAAGTGTAGTGGTGTGTGTATAGGTATATATGTAATCAAATGAATATTTGAAAGTTTATTTGCATGTGTGAGTATGTGTGTGAATAACTCTATGTATGAGTGTAGGTGTGTATCAAGATGTATAGATGTATGAGTAAATATGATAAGTGAGTACATGTATGAGTGACTATTTAGAACTGTTGGTGAATGAGTGGATATGTATGTAGATTTTGGAATTACTGAATAGGTTGTTCTAACTAGTATTGGTATTTCCATTGTTTTTAAATTTTTTGTTTCTATTTTTGAATGTGTGTATCAAACTTTATATTAGGGTAGGTCTGCCACTCTTTCACAAGGATGATGTCATCAGTGATGTCACTGACCATGTCATGAGTGATATAGTATATGACGTCATCAGCAGTGCATTGCGGGCGCACAAGTTATAGTTAGCTGAACTAACTATAACAGGAGAATTTCAATGGTTTTGTATGAGTGAAATGTCCAGCTAACCATAACATGTGTGAAACCTATGTTTTTTCAGTTAATTTCTGAGGTTTTTTAAATGCTAATTCCTAACTATAACGTGGTGAAACCTATGTTTTTTTCAGTGAATATATATATATACACCGAGAAAACCTGTCAAAATGCAGAACTCAAATGTAAGAACAAAGCTAGGAAAGACCTCCTTTTTCCCCCTAAACCAGTCACAGGTACTGAGAAAAGGAGCGCCAGCCACCTAGATTGATCACAGGTTATAACAAGTACCATACGAACCTCTGAAAAATCCTCACTAGACATTGGCCCCTGGTATGGAATGATCCGACCATTGGCAAAACGTGTGGGAAAACCCCTTTGATAACCTTCAGGAAAGCCAAACCGATGCGCAGCCAATTGGTGTGCAATGCCCCAGCTATCAGAAAACCCACCAACTGGTTAAAAACGCAAAAAGGTTTCAAAAAATGCAACAAATGCAAAGCGTGCAACCATGGGACAACCACGACCAATGTCTCAGTACCCTTTAGACAGAAACCCTACAAATTCAGAGATTTTTACTCATGTAAAACGGAGTATGCGGTGTATGTGTTGGTGTGCATATGTGGTAAAAGGTACGTGGGGAGCACCATCCACCCAGTACACGTCAGAATACTCCAACACCTCCGGGCAATAGCCAATGACGATCAGGCTTACCCAGTAGCAAGACACATAAACCAGCTACATGCAGCTGACACCAAAAACCTGTCTTATTTCGTCATCGACAGTGTCCCGAAAAACATCAGGGGAGGAAATTGCAAACTGGCTCTACAACGGTTAGAGTCCAGATACATAATCCTACTAAACTCCAAGATCCCCTATGGTTTAAATGTGGACGAAGCCCTAAATGTACATCTGTAGTCCAGTCTGTACTATACCATTCCTACAGAACAAATGCAGTTCACCTACTTAAGTAACATTTATCACATGTACATATGAGCACTACACTAGCATTTCTAATATATAATTTTGTAATTCACCAATTCGACACAATATAATTGCTTTTAGACACATAGAATTCTAACACACACCGACCAGAGTTCACTAGCTCCACTTGTAGATGATGCTACATGTGCATACCAAGCAGACCGGGACTACTTCCTTAAGCTGGGGCATGGCATCAACTGAGAACTTAAGGGCTCTGATCATTTAGCAGACATAGGCCCACAGTTCAGACTCAACCGAGCAATATTTAATCACAATCACGCAGCATATTCTCTAGCGCGTAGATGTTTCCGATGCCCCACACAAACTATTGTGTTTGACACTTATTTACATAATGCCCGTCCTGCCTCACATGCGATCATAAGTACAATTTAGTCACTAAATAATAAGTCGGTCATGTGTATGCACATTACATTTCTAATTGTTATTGTTATTCTTAATTTTAATTTTATTTTGATTGTATGCGCGTATGTGAATCCCAAACATATACTACTGGTGTCGATTTGAAAAGCACTGTATATAATGTATCACAGAGAGTGTAAACAGACTGAGCCATGACTAATGAGAAATCTGTATTTCAAAAACTCTTCTATGTTTGTCAATAGTGTCATGAAAACATCACCATGACAACCAAATACAAGTTTTCTATTTCTATTTCTATTTCTGGATTTGGTGAAGCGCAACAGCTACCCCGGCAAAGGGGTGTCCCGGCGCTAAGAACAGGCACACAAACTGAGGGTAGAGGGGGTGGGGGGAGAGGGGGAAACTAGGGAGCGGGGAAGAGGTGAGTCTTAATTGCTTTGCGGAAGGCAGGGAGGGAGTCAATGGAACGAATGCTGAGGGGGAGATCGTTCCACAGTTTGGGGCCAAGGACGCTAAAGGAGCGGCCTCCAGTTCGGCAGAGTCGAATCCTAGGGATTGACAGGAGGAGTTGGTTGGCAGAGCGCAGAGCACGGCCAGGAACGTACGGTTGGGCAAGGCTACGAAGCAGGGGGGGATTTCCTTGTTTCACGATCTTAAAGATCATGACTAAGGCCTTGAATTTGATTCAGTGATCCACGGGCAGCCAGTGTAGCTTACGGATGGTGGCTCTGGCTGAACATCTGCGTGGGAGGCCAACCAGCGTTCTGGCTGCCGCATTTTGTATGCGTTGGAACCTAGCTGTTTCCGCTTTATTTGCTCCCAAAAGGAGGACGTTAGCGTAGTCCAGGCGCGATAGAATGGTGGCCTGGATGATAAGCTGGCGGGCCTTAGAATCGAAAAGCCCAAGTATGGGCCTGAGGTTCCTTAAAAGGCCTATGCAGGTGGCTGCCACCTTTTTTGTGTGGGACTGGAAGCTAAGGTTGGCATCAACCCAGACTCCCAGATTTTTGACACAATTTTTGGGGAGTGGAGTGGCGCCTAGGGATGACGGCCACCAGTGCTCGTTCCAGAGGCTGGTGTTACGGCCTAGGAGGAGCACCTCGGTTTTTCCGGCGTTGAGTTGGAGGTAGTTGTCCGTCATCCAACGGGCCACAGCAGTCATACCCTCTTTAAAGTTGGATGCCACGAG